>NW_020892079.1:0-1256 GCF_003945725.1 Corapipo altera
GCAACCTGAATTATATATATATATATATATATTTATTTTTATTTATTTATGTATTTCATTCTTATTTATTTATATTTATATATAAATATAAATATATATTTTTATATATTTATATATTATTTATATATAATATAATTTATATAATATATAATTTATATATAGTATAATAATATTATATATAATAATATATAATAATATACAATAATATATAATAATATATATTATTAATATATGTTATATATTTTTATATATTTATAAATATATATTTTTATATATTTATATATATTTTTATATATTTATAAATATATATTTTTATATATTTTTATATATTTATATAAATATATTTATATTTATATTTTAAATATAAATATATGTATTTTTATATATAAATATAAATAACAATGAAATACATAAATAAATAAAAATAAATAAATAAATATATATATAATTTGGGTTGCAGCACTTTGATTTTACTCTACTTATCCCACCATAACAATCCCGAGTCACTGGAAAGTCTCCTTGATTTGGAAGTGGGAATATGAAACATTTTGACTTTTGAAGGTGGTGGGGAGGAAAAATCAAATTCTTGTTCAGCTTCTAATTAAAATTAAGGGTCATCCTCCCCCCTCCAAGCACTTTGTGTGGCACTTCCAGCTGCTGTTGGGATAAAAAATTCCTGCTCTGTTTGGAATTCCAGGAGACTTGGAGATTGTGAACAGCGCGACCAAGAGGAACACGCGAGATGTTGGATTGACTTTTCCGACGCCAAGATCCATCCAGGCAAACCAGAGGCCTCGGGAATCCTGGCGTGGTGTCCATGGTAATTTTGGGAAACTCAGATGGTCCAATCCCAGCTGAGCAGGCAGCAGGAATGTGGGATAAGGAGAAGGGGAAGTCAGGCAGGTTTTTCAGGGAAAAGAGGACAAAAAGGGACAGGCTGCGATTCCCAGCAACCAGCAGGACACGTCAGGGTCTTATTCTGATTTAATCAATATATTTGATACAAAATCAATGCAAAAAATATTTATATACATATATATATATTTATATATATATTTATAATATATATAATGAAGAAAATTTATACAAAACCACTGCCAAAATATTTATATATGTATTTACAGATTTATAATATATATTTAATCAATAAATTTGATACAAAACCACTGCCAAAAATATTTATATACATGTATATATTTTATATATATATGTATTTATAATATATATTTAATGAAGAAAATTTATACAAAACCACT
>NW_020892080.1:0-884 GCF_003945725.1 Corapipo altera
CAACAGCACTTTCAGGGCGTGGCCCCTCTCCAAGGTCATGCCCCCCCCTTCCCCCCCACCCCAAATTCAGGGGTGAGATCCCCCCAAACCCCCGGGGCTGGACCCCCAAGCTCGTCCCAATAAAGTGTCTCCAAGGACTCTGGTGTTACTGGTTTGTACTGGGACGATCCCAGTGTCGACCTGGGGAGGGGGACAAACGGCCGTGACCACTTTTTTGGGGGGGGTGGGTCGTGGGGGTCATGGGGGTCATGGGGTCATGGGGTCAGGGGGGTCATGGGGGTCATGGGGGCGTGGGAGTGAGACGGTCATGGGGGTCATGGGGGTCATAGGGTCAGGGGGTCAGGGGGGTCAGGGGAGTCATGGGGGTCATGGGGGTCATAGGGTCAGGGGGTCAGGGGAGTCAGGGGGTGGTCCTGGGGGTCATGGGGGTCACGAGGGTCATGGGGGTCCTGGGGGTCCTGGGGGTCCTGGGGGTCATAGGGTCAGGGGAGTCAGGGGGTGGTCCTGGGGGTCATGGGGGTCATAGGGTCAGGGGGGTCAAGGGGGTCAGGGGGTGGTCCTGGAGGTCGTGGGGGTCATGGAGGTCGGGGGGTCATGGGGGTGATGGGGATTGAGGGACACGGGACGGGGCCGTGGGCTGAGGCTGTGGGGTCAAAGTTCCACCTTGGGGTTGGGGTCAATCGTGCCCCAGATTCGGGGTCAACCCCCCGTCACGGTGTTGGGGTCCCATCAACCCCCCCGCGGCCCCTTTTTGGGAAGCCCCTCCCCGTTGCCCTGGTGACAGGCCACGCCCTCTCCCCGTTGCCTTGGTGACGGGCACACCCACGTTGCCATGACAATCGACCACCGCCCCTCTCCTTGCTTTGGCAACCGGCCACGCCCCC
>NW_020892080.1:984-1256 GCF_003945725.1 Corapipo altera
CCCCCCTGACCCCATGACCCCATGACCCCCATGACCCCCACGACCCCCCCTTCCCCCAAAAAAGTGGTCACGGCCGTTTTTCCCCCTCCCCAGGTCGACACTGGGATCGTCCCAGTACAAACCAGTAACACCAGAGTCCTTGGAGACACTTTATTGGGACGAGCTTGGGGGTCCAGCCCCGGGGATTTGGGGGGATCTCACCCCTGAATTTGGGGTGGGGGGGAAGGGGGGGCATGACCTTGGAGAGGGGCCACGCCCTGAAAGTGCTGTTG
>NW_020892081.1:0-316 GCF_003945725.1 Corapipo altera
GCCTGGGGCAGCCTGGAATGAGGGGAGGGGGTCAGAGAACACCCAGGGACCCCCTGAGACCACCCAGAGACCCCCAGGGCACCCAGAGTCCCCCCAGGAACAGGGACACCCCCGGGGAGGTCAGCACCAACAGCAGGGCCTGGGGCAGCCGGGAATGAGGGGAGGGGGACAGAGAACACCTAGAGACCCCCTGAGACCACCCAGAGTCCCCCCAGGAACAGGGACACCCCCGGGGAGGTCAGCACCAACAGCAGGGCCTGGGGCAGCCGGGAATGAGGGGAGGGGGTCAGAGAACACCTAGAGACCCCCTGAGACC
>NW_020892081.1:416-1256 GCF_003945725.1 Corapipo altera
GGAACAGGGACACCCCCGGGGAGGTCAGCACCAACAGCACCGCCTGGAGCAGCCTGGAATGAGGGGAGGGGGTCAGAGAACACCCAGGGACACCCAGGGACCCCCTGAGACCACCCAGGAACAGGGACACCCCCGGGGAGGTCAGCACCAGCAGCAGGGCCTGGGGCAGCCTGAAACGGATTGGGGGGGTCAGAGACCACCCAGGGACCCCCAGGGCACCCAGAGCCCCCCCAGGAACAGGGACACCCCCGGCAAGCCCAGCACCAGCAGCAGGGCCTGGGGGAGCCTGCAGTGAGGGGAGGGAGCTCAGTCAGGGACCACCGGGGACACCCTGAGCTCCCTGTGCCCCCCCAGTGCCCCCCCAGTGTCCCCACACGCAGGGGGAGACCCCAGGTCCCCCCAGGCCCCTCCCCGTGTCCCCCCATGTCTCACCTGTGCCCCGAGGGTCTCACAGCACCCCCAGGTGCCCCCCCGGGTCTCACCGGTGCCCCGAGGGTCTCACATCACCCCCAGGTGCCCCCCGTGTCTCACCTGTGCCCCCGAGGGTCTCAGAGCACCCCCAGGTGCCCCCCGTGCCCCCCGTGCCTCACCTGTGCCCCCGAGGGTCTCAGAGCACCCCCAGGTGCCCCCAGGTGCCCCCCGTGTCTCACCTGTGCCCCGAGGGTGTGACGGCGGCCGCGGGGGGGCACGAGGGTGACCCCCAGGAGGAAGCCCAGGGAGAAGTTGAGCAGGGCCAGGCAGGTGAGCAGCAGGGCCAGGGCCAGCAGGGCCACCAGCTTGAGGGACATCCAGCCCCGCTGGCCCCCCCCGGACAGGGCTCTGGGGGCAACAGACGGGGGT
>NW_020892082.1:0-1256 GCF_003945725.1 Corapipo altera
GCACCTGACACCCAAAAGCTATAGGCTTTCTTTCCTGAAGGGAATGGTTCTCATTTTCTTACAAGATACAATCCCAAATACAAATTTGAATACTAAATCCAATACCAACTACAATACCTGCTCTCATTAAGAGTCCTTTTCTTCGTCAGGCTCTTCAGCCATCCTGATTTTTAAATCAGAGATGCAAACCAGGTGCTTCTGCTCCCAGAGCCTTTATACCTTATGGGATTGGGCTACTCCCTTTCCCCCGGGGCCTCATGGGAAGGGAGGTGGGCACGGCTAGGGGTATATTAACCCCAGCCTTTGCCCAGGGAGGTCATCCAGCAGCCGGGCTTCAATGGGAAAAGAGTTCTCCCATTCTTTCATTGAAGGGGATTTCTCAAGCTATTCCTGCTTTACTGAAGCATCAGCTTTGGCATCCGAAGAAGCAGAGCTATATATGGCAATGAAGAGGATTACACTCAAATGCAGGGGTTTTAAATTTAATAATTTTGTGTGCTGTGTTGGTAAGGTGCTTTTCTAATTTGTTACTTTTTTTCTTTTCCTTAGGAGCCTTGCATCTTTTAGGATGTCCCGATCATCTCAGCTGCAGTTTGGCTTTTTTTCACCGGTGTTATCTAGTCCTCAGGTGAAGCTGCTCTGTGTTGAAGATGGCTACAGACACCCAGTTTGCCAGTAGTCAGTGGAGAGTTACAGCCCAGAGATGGAGGGAGGGCTGGTGTGCCAGTTTAGGAATTGCCAGGGGTGTTTTGAAGGTAGTATGGGTGGAAAGCATTGTCCAGGAGCCCCCTAAATGCCTGTGAAGGCATCCACTGACTCTTCAGATGAGCCACTTAAGTTTTCCTCTCCTTCACCCAGATATTCTGTGTGATTTCAGCTGCAGTCTTTGGCTGCAGGCCGTGACCCTGGGTGGTTTGCCTAAAGAGAAGGGAAATTCTTTGAGCTCTTCCCATCTGTCTGGGTGACTTTGGTTAGGGTTTCTTTACCGTGTCAGAGGAACAGGGTGTAAAGGAGAGTTGAACAGAACAGAGGCTAGAAGAGCAAAGCAAGAAGGTGGGACATCACCTGACATCAACACAAAGATGTGGCTTTTGGCTCCACGTTTACTCCGTGTGTTAAGGATTTTCTTGTTTGGGTTTGTTTTTTTTTTGTTTTCAGATGCAGAGCCCTGGGCCCAGGAGGCTCCAGGCACCAGAGGGGAGGTGATCTGGGTGAGTCCCGGTGAGCAAGGTGAGCATTGACTCCAGGACAGGACT
>NW_020892083.1:0-623 GCF_003945725.1 Corapipo altera
CCTCCTCCTCCTCCTCCTCCCTCCCTCCCTCCCCTCATCCCTTCCCTCCCTCCTCTTCCCTCCCAAACCTCTCACCCCTCGCTCCATCGGCCCTCTTCACCCTCCTGAGCGCTCTCTCTGCCTCCTCCTCCTCCTCCTCCTCCATCTCTCCCTCCATCCCTCCATTCCTCCTCCTCCCTCTCTCCCTCTATCCCCTCATCCCTCCATCCCTCTCCCTTCCCTCCCTCTCCCCCCCAAACCTCTCACCCCTCGCTCCGTCCGCCCTCTTCACCCTCCTCAGCACCTCCTCCTCCTCCTCCTCCTCCATCCCTCCCTCCATCCCTTCACCTCCCTCCCTCCCTCTATCCCCTCATCCCTCCCTCCCTCTCCCTTCCCTCCCTCTCCCCCCCGAACCTCTCACCCCTCACTCCGTCGGCCCTCTTCACCCTCCTGAGCGCTCTCTCCGCCTCCTCCTCCTCCTCCCCGGCCTCCCCGACGTGTGTGACCGGCAGCCCCCTGGCCCGCAGCTCCCCCGCCAGCTCCTCGGCCGCCTCCCTCCACAGGTCCTGGGGCGAGGCCACCACGGCCACGTGGGCCCAGCGGAAGTGCCGCAGCACCGCGTGCAGCACCCCGGCCGCGGGGGG
>NW_020892083.1:633-1256 GCF_003945725.1 Corapipo altera
CCTCCTCCTCCTCCTCCTCCCTCCCTCCCTCCCCTCATCCCTTCCCTCCCTCCTCTTCCCTCCCAAACCTCTCACCCCTCGCTCCATCGGCCCTCTTCACCCTCCTGAGCGCTCTCTCTGCCTCCTCCTCCTCCTCCTCCTCCATCTCTCCCTCCATCCCTCCATTCCTCCTCCTCCCTCTCTCCCTCTATCCCCTCATCCCTCCATCCCTCTCCCTTCCCTCCCTCTCCCCCCCAAACCTCTCACCCCTCGCTCCGTCCGCCCTCTTCACCCTCCTCAGCACCTCCTCCTCCTCCTCCTCCTCCATCCCTCCCTCCATCCCTTCACCTCCCTCCCTCCCTCTATCCCCTCATCCCTCCCTCCCTCTCCCTTCCCTCCCTCTCCCCCCCGAACCTCTCACCCCTCACTCCGTCGGCCCTCTTCACCCTCCTGAGCGCTCTCTCCGCCTCCTCCTCCTCCTCCCCGGCCTCCCCGACGTGTGTGACCGGCAGCCCCCTGGCCCGCAGCTCCCCCGCCAGCTCCTCGGCCGCCTCCCTCCACAGGTCCTGGGGCGAGGCCACCACGGCCACGTGGGCCCAGCGGAAGTGCCGCAGCACCGCGTGCAGCACCCCGGCCGCGGGGGG
>NW_020892084.1:0-434 GCF_003945725.1 Corapipo altera
CCCTTCCCACTTCCATCATCCCTTCCCAATTCCACCATCCCTTCCCAATTCCACCAACCTTTCCCACCTCCACCATTCCTTCCCACTTCTGCAATCCCTTCCCACCTCCACCAACCTTTTCTACATCCATCATCCCTTCCCACCTCTATCATCCATTCTTGATTCCACCATCTTTTCCCACCTCCACCATCCCTTCCCACCTCCATCATCCCTTCCCACCTCCACCATCTCTCCCCACCTCCACCATCCCTTCCCACCTCTGCCATTCCTTTCCACCTCCACCATCCCTTCCAACCTCCACATTCCTTCCAACCTCCATCATCCATTCCCAGTTCCACCATCCTTTCCCACCTCCACCATTCCTTCCCACTTCTGCCATCCCTTCTCACCTCCACCAACCTTTTCTACCTCCATCGTCCCTTCCCACCTCCCCC
>NW_020892084.1:534-1256 GCF_003945725.1 Corapipo altera
TCTCCCCCTTTTTTCTCTCCCCCTTTTTTTCCCTGCCCCTTTTTTTCTCTCCCCCTTTTTTCTCTGCTCCCTTTTTTTCCTGCCCCTTTTTTTCCCTGCCCTTTTTTTCCTCTCCCCCTTTTTTTTCCCTGCCCCTTTTTTCCCTGCCCCTTTTTTTCCCCTTCCCTCTTTTTCCCTACCCCCTTTTTCTCTGCCCTGTTTTTTTCCTGCCCCCTTCCCTTTTCCCCCCTTCTCTTTTCTCCCCTTCCTTTCCCCCCCTTTTTCCCCTTTCCTTCCTTTTTCCCCTTTCCTTCCTTTTTCCTCCCTTCCTTCCTTTTTCCTCCCTTCCTTCCTTTTCCACCTTCCTTCCCTTTCTCCCCCTTCCTGCCTTTTCCCCCCTTCCTTCCTTTTCCCCCCTTCCTGCCTTTTCTCCCCTTCCTTCCTTTTCCCCCCTTCCTTCCTTTCCCCTCCTTCCTTCCTTTTTACCCTTTCCTTCCTTTTCTCCCCCTTCCTGCCTTTTCTCTCCCTTCCTGCCTTTTCTCTCCCTTCCTGCCTTTTCTCCCCCTTCCTGCCTTTTCCTCCCTTCCTTCCCTTTTTCCCCCTTCCTGCCTTTTCTCCCCATTCCCTTTTCTCCCCCTTCCTTCCTTTTCCTTTCTTCCTTCCCCCCTTCCTTCCTTTTTTCCTTTCTTCCTTTTCCCCCTTCCTTCCTTTCCCCCCTTCCCTTTCCCCCCCCTTCCTTCTCC
>NW_020892085.1:0-1255 GCF_003945725.1 Corapipo altera
TCTCTGTTCTTCTTGGACAAGCTTTCACAAAGAGAAAGAGAAAGAGAAAGGATGATGAACATCTTACACCAGTGTTATCAACCCCTTTATACTCTGTGCAGAACCCATGGTTGTCAGACAATGCCACATGTCCAGCATGACAGTAATTGGGAAATCCACAGACTGGTTACAGCTGACAAATCAGTTGGGGCAAGCATTTGCTGTCCCACATAGGAATGAGACACACAAGGGACAGCATGCATCTTTCTCAAAAGGTATTTCTACTCCTGATACCATCCATCAAGAAGGGTGGGAAGGGAAAAACTGTTCACCCATGTAATTGTGAAACAAATTGAGAAGCAGTCAACGCGGGTCAATAAGCACATGAGCTGGCAGATCCCCTTGCAGTGATTGCTCTGAGCAACTTCAGACTTCTGCCCCAATTCTCCACCTGAGGGTAAAAGGGAATCCACTATTTTGAAGGTATTGCCACTTTCAGAGATTGAATTTTGCCTACTTTATAATCAGGCTTGAAAACTCTCTCTCTACTTTAAATGGATATTTGGAAAGACGCTGACCTGGGACACCATGGAGTTGCATTTAAAACAATCCCATAAATTGAAATCTCAGAAATTCAGAAAACAGCAGGTCAGATGCCCTGATCCTCCTCAGCCACATCTGCCAGCACTCAGTTCCACCAGACCCACAGCAAAACACCAGGAAAGCTCTGTCACACGCCCTGCACAGTGACTTCATGGAAAACCAGATCCTCTAAACTACACCTCATCAGTGAAATACCGTGGCAAAAGAAGGGAATCTCTTGCACTAATATTTATGGACACTGGGGAAGGAAAAGCATGCAGGCATAGTGGGTGCAGGTATCTCTCTCCTGTGTCTCCAGTCGACTGTCTACATAGAATTCCGAGATTCTTCTTCTCAAGTGCTCCAGTTTGCAAGGGAAGAGCCTTGTTTTCCCCAGCACTGACATCTTCTCAAATACCACACCAATCATCATCTCCTGCAAGTTTAAACATCCCTGAAGAAGAGGCAGAGCTGCCTCGTCTCATGCAGAGGGGCTGTTCTTTAAAAGAAATAAATTATATCGCACTAGATGACATTCCTACTTCAGACCAGAAGGGTCTGCTGTCTACTGAAACACCCACTTTTTTAAGAGAAGTCTGTACCTTTTTTAATATAAGCCTCCACACACCCGTGGAGACACAATTTCATTCCCCTGGCCAGGGAGGGTGTTTGTCAATCTGCTCTTCCCAGCTTT
>NW_020892086.1:0-1255 GCF_003945725.1 Corapipo altera
AGGTCAAGAATAAAAAAGTCATCCCCCTCCATTGTTCAAGAAATGTTTAGACCTCTTTCCTAAAAGCATCCAGGACTCGGGTCACTCAATTTTCTCTCTGACAAGGATTTTTCCATGGTTCCCCTCAATTCCCAGCCCGCCCAGATCAGTTTTGGGATTCCAACCCCTACTTTTTCCCCCCTCTCCCACCCCTTACACATCATTCCCCCAATCCCCAGCCCCCTCATGCTCAGTTTGGGGGTTCTCACCCTCCCCTTTTCCCCACTCTTCTGACCTCTCCCACCCCTTTCCCATCATCCCCCAATTCTCAGTCCCCCTCCCCCTCTACTTTTGGGGGGTCCCACTGCCCTCCCACTCAGTTTGGGGTCCCACCACCTCTCTTATCCGCTCTGATTCACCCACCCCCTCCCTTCCCAACACCCCCTCTCACCCCAGAGCTCCTCACCTGCAGCCGGAGGGGCTGCCGGTAACAGCAGTGCCCATGAAAGTCCCCCAAAAAAAGGGTTAGGTGGGGTCCTGGTTGGGTTCTGAGTGGATTTGGGGGTTCCTTGGGGGCTGTGGGGTGGTTTAAGGGGGGTCCCAGCACACTTTGGGATGCGTTGGATGCCGTGTTGGGGTGCAGATGTCCCCCCAAAGCTCTCCCAGAACAGGGTGACACAAGGGGGGGGCACAGAGGGGTCCCCATTCCTGATCCATCCTGGAACAACCACACTGGGGGCAACTGGGATCAGAGTGGGAGCAGCTGGGCCCCTGCTGGGCTCATACTGGGACCATCCTGGGAGTGACTGCAATAATACTGGGAGTATGGGAGAGGGACTGCAACCATACTGGGGATGACTGGGATCAAACTGGATTCTTTGAATCCACTGCAAGTGTCTGGAAGTTCCTGGGATCATACTGGGGGTGACTGGTCTCACAGTGGGATCATACTGGGAGCAACTGGGACCATGCAGGGGCAAGTGGCATCCTCCAGGCAGTGCCTCCCCTTTCTGAGGAGAGAGTTAAAAAAACCCCACACCCCTCCACAGCCTTTGGAGGGTCTTCAGCTTGGAATGTGGGTCTGCTGGTTGGTTCTTTTGTGTGGGTCAATCACCCAAGGCAAAAACTCCCCTCCCCCGTTCAACATCCCCCCCTTACAGCAATGCAGGGCAAAGAAAGATTCCCTGCCTGGTTTTTTTTGAACAAGTAAACCTGTGACAACCTCCCAGGCTGCTGAGCAGGGACAAGGAGGCAATGAGGCCCCAGGGCTGCAAGG
>NW_020892087.1:0-899 GCF_003945725.1 Corapipo altera
GGGGGGGAATTGGGGGGGAACTGGGGAGGGGACAGGAGGGAGACTGGGGGGGAACTTATAGAGGCCCACGGGAGGGACCTGTGGGGACCTGCGGGGACCTGCGGCTGTACCTGTGACTGTACCTGCGGCTGTACCTGCGGCTGTACCTGTAACCAACACCTGTACCTGGTACCCGTAACCGGTACCTGTGACCAGTACCCATAACCAGTACCTGTAACCAGTACCTGTGGCTGTACTTGTGCCCAATACCTGTAACCAGTACCTGTATCTGGTACCTGTAACCAGTACCTGTAACCAGCACCTGTATCTGGTACCTGTAACCAGTACCTGTAACCAGCACCTACAACCAGAACCTGTGCCCAGTACCTGTGCCCAGTACCTGTGGCTGTACCTATGCCTGGTACCTGTAACCAGTACCTGTAACTGGTACCTGTGCCCAGTACCTGTGCCCAATACCTGTAACCAGCACCTGTGCCCGGTACCTGTGCCCATCCCCGTGCCCAGTGCTGGCACCTGTAGCCAGTACCTGTGCCTGTACCTGTATCCATCCCTGTCCCCCTTACCTGTTCCTATGTCCCCGTACCCCTTATCTGTCCCTGCCCCCTCACCTGTCCCTATGTCTCTATCCCCCCTCACCTGTCCCTGTCCCCCTGACCTGTCCCCCCTCACCTGTCCGTTCCCTCACCTGTCCCCCTGTCCGTTCCCTCACCTGTCCCTGTCCCCCCTCACCTGTCCGTTCCCTCACCTGTCCCCCTGTCCATTCTCTCACCTGTCCCCCTGTCCATTCCCTCACCTGTCCATTCCCCCACCTGTCCCCCTGTCCATTCTCTCACCTGTCCCCCTGTCCCCCGTCTCCCCTCACCTGTCCGTTCCCTCACCTGTCCCCCTGTCCCCCCTCA
>NW_020892087.1:999-1255 GCF_003945725.1 Corapipo altera
CCTGTCCATTCTCTCACCTGTCCATTCTCTCACCTGTCCCCCTGTCCATTCTCTCACCTGTCCGTCCCCTCACCTGTTCCCGCCCCCCCCCCCTTTTTCCCGCGCTCCGCTGGAGACAGCGACCGCCGCGCGCTCCCATTGGCCGCCTCCCCCCCCCCGCCTCAGCCAATCAGCGCCCGGCGCGGCGGCGCGCGAGCCCGGGGGGGGCGGGGCCAGCCCGGACCGGCGGGAAAGGGGAGGGGAGGGGGGGGGGGGG
>NW_020892088.1:0-1255 GCF_003945725.1 Corapipo altera
GCGTGCAGACTGGATGCGGAGAGCAGGCGAGAGCGGCAGCAGAGGGGCCGCGGGGCGGCTGAGGGCACGAGAGGCAGAACATCCCTCCAGACTCGACAGCCCGGTACAACCTCTCCTGGTCTGTCCCTGGAAGCATCCCTGTTGGCAGCAGGAGTACTTCGGCTGGTGGCGGTCCCCGGTCGCCAGCCGTGCGCACCGAGCAGAACCGCGGCCAGCACTGCCAACCCGGTTCCCCATCAGCGCCGAATGCGCCGATCCACCGCCCGACCTCTCTCTGCCCCCGATGACCCCGACTCTCTGCTCCGGCCAGGCATCCTCCTTTCCACCTCCTCTCCCTCCTCTGCCTTCTTCTCCCTCCTCTGCCTTCCTCTCCCTCCCGTGCCCTCCTCACATAGTTTTGCCCCGGCACTGTTCCCTTCAACCTACTGCAGATGTGATAGTTCCAACACATCTAGTTCATGTACGACAGCCTGTTCCCTGGTCCTCTGAGCCAGAGGAGAAGGAGGAGGGTCACAGCAGTGTTCACTCAACGGAGACTGCATCTCCACGAAGTCCAAAGCAACTTGGAGATGCCATTCCACGTCCGAGCTTTCTCTGGGGAAGGTGCTTCTCCCATGCACTGCCTCGCTGTAGCGCTTGTGCCACAGCCCCGGACAAAACTCCAAGTGGACTTTGTCACCAGGAGAACTGCTCCTGCTGCCAGCAGGGATGCTTCCCGGGACAGACCAGGAGGGATTGAACCGGGCTGCCCAGCCCGGAGGGATGTTCTGCCTCTCGTACCCCTCCACCGTTCTCAAAAGTGCATGCCCTGGACTACTATTCAGGAGTCTCCCCGGGGCAGTAAATGAGAGATGAGAGGGAAGAGGTGATGGTGACGAGAAAAGCTCATGGTCTGTCAATTTTGAGCTCCCCAATACTCATCCGTTGCCCTGCCAACCAGGCCGGCCCTGCCGCCTCCGCTGTGTGGAACCCCGACCGCTGCGCCTGTTGCCGCCGCTCTCACCTGCCCTCCGCATCAAGCCGGCAGCAGACGAGAGCACGAGAGGTAACGACGCCGGGCACAGTGCAGGGGCGGAGCTGCCGGAGGAGGTCAGGGGAGGGAGAAGAAGGCAGAGGAGGGAGAGGAGGCGGAAAGGAGGCGACCCGGTAGGAGCAGAGAGTTGGGGTTCTCGGGGGCAGAGAGAGGCAGGGCGGCGGATCGGCGAATACGGCGCTGGCGGGGAACGGGGCTGGTTGAGCTGGCCGCGGTTCTGCT
>NW_020892089.1:0-1255 GCF_003945725.1 Corapipo altera
CCTATTCCCGGTCCCATTCCCGGTCCCATCCCAGGAGGATCCCAGGGGACCCCCCGCCCCTAAAACCCTCGGGGGTGGCAAAAAGGAAAACCTCTTTAATTTAGGGGTTTTTTTGGGTTTTTCTTTTTGCGTCCGAACAAAAATTGAGGGAAAAAAAGGCCCAGAAAGCACAAAAACCCCCCCAAAAGCGGGGGGACCCCTCCCCACCCCGGGACAAGGGGACCACCCTCTGCCCCCCAAAAAGGGGGTGGAGAAGGTGAGACCCCTCCCCAAAGGAAACCCCCCCCCCGACCCCGGATCCAGCCGGAGCCAGGGCTGGATGTGCTTCCAGAGGGGGAATTCCGGGGGCTCCCAGGGAGAGGGACCCCAAATCCAGAATTCCGGGGGCTCCCAGGGAGAGGGACCCCAAATCCAGAATTCCGGGGGTTCCCAGGGAGAGGGATCCCAAATCCAGAATTCCGGGGGCTCCCAGGGAGAGGGACCCCAAATCCAGAATTCCGGGGGCTCCCAGGGAGGGAGAGGGACCCCAAATCCAGAATTCCGGGGGCTCCCAGGGAGAGGGACCCCAAATCCAGAATTCTGGGGGCTCCCAGGGAGAGGGACCCCAAATCCAGAATTCTGGGGGCTCCCAGGGAGAGGGACCCCAAATCCAGAATTCCGGGGGCTCCCAGGGAGAGGGACCCCAAATCCAGAATTCCAGGGGCTCCCAGGGAGAGGGATCCCAAATCCAGAATTCCAGGGGCTCCCAGGGAGAGGGACCCCAAATCCAGAATTCCAGGGGGTCCCAGGGAGAGGGATCCCAAATCCAGAATTCTGGGGGCTGGACCCGCTCCAGGTTCAGGGGGTTTGGGAGCAGGGGAGGGGGGGTTTGGGGGATTTGGGATCAGGGTAGGATGGATCTGGGATATTTGGGATCAGGATTTAGGGTCAGGGCAGGATGTTGATGCCCCCAAACTCCAGCCAGAACCAGGGTCTCAGGATTTGGGATATTTGGGATCAGGATTTAGGGGATTTAGGCTCAGGGTAGGATGTTAATACCCCCAAACTCCAGCCAGAACCAGGGTCTCAGGGTTTAGGATCAGGATTTAGGGTCAGGGCAGGATGTTGATGCCCCCAAACTCCAGCCAGAACCAGGGTCTCAGGTTTGGGATATTTGGGATCAGGATTTGGGATATTTGGGATCAGGATTTAGGGGATTTGGGCTCAGGGCAGGATGTTGATGCCCCCAAACTCCAGCCAGAACCAGGGTCTCAGG
>NW_020892090.1:0-1255 GCF_003945725.1 Corapipo altera
CCAAAGGGGGTTGATTTGGGATCCCCAAAGGGGGTTGATTTGGGATCTCAAAGGGGGTTGATTTGGGATCCCAAAAGGGTTGATTTGGGATCCCAAGAGGGGGTTGATTTGGGATTCCAAAGGGGGGTTGATTTGGGATCCCCAAAGGGGGTTGAATTGGGATCCCCAAAGGGAGTTGATCTGGGATCCAAAAGGGGTTTATTTGGGATCCCCAAAGGGGGTTGATTTGGGATCCCAAAGGGAGTTGATCTGGGATCCAAAAGGGGGTTGATTTGGGATCCCCAAAGGGGTTGATTTGGGATCCCAAAAGGGGGTTGATTTGGGATCCCCAAAGGGGTTGATTTGGGATCTCAAAGGGGTTGATTTGGGATCCCCAAAGGGGTTGATTTGGGATCCCAAAAGGGGTTGATTTGGGATTGCAAAGGGGGTTGATTTGGGATCCCCAAAGGGGTTGATTTGGGATCCCAAAGGGAGTTGATCTGGGATCCCAAAAGGGGTTGATTTGGGATCCCAAGAGGGGGTTGATTTGGGATCCCCAAAGGGGTTGATTTGGGATCCCAAAAGGGGGTTGAATTGGGATCCCAAAGGGGGTTGATTTGGGATCCCAAAGGGGTTGATTTGGGATCCCCAAAGGGGGTTGATTTGGGATCCCAAAGGGGTTGATTTGGGATCCCAAAGGGGGTTGATTTGGGATCCCAAAAGGGTGTTGATTTGGGTCCCCAAAGGGGGTTGATTTGGGATCTCAAAGGGGTTGATTTGGGATCCCCAAAGGGGGTTGAATTGGGATCCCCAAAGGGGTTGAATTGGGATCCCCAAAGGGGTTGATTTGGGATCCCCAAAGGGGTTGATTTGGGATCCCAAAGGGAGTTGATCTGGGATCCCAAAAGGGATTGATTTGGGATCCCAAAGGGGTTGATTTGGGATCCCGAAGGGGTTGATTTGGGATCCCGAAGGGGGTTGATTTGGGATCCCAAAATGAAGCTGGGAAGGGGCCGGACGAGGAGCGGGAGGTGACGGGTCCGGGCGGGCACCGAAACGGGCACTGAAAGGAAGGAAAAGGAGAGGTGGGAGTGGAAATGGGACACCAGGAGGGGGCATGAGCCTGGAAAGAAGGGATAGGGAAGAGGGGAGAAGGGAAAAGTGAGAGGGAAAAGGGACAAGTGAGAGGGAAAAGGGAAAAGTGAGAGGGAAAAGTGAAAAGTGAGGAAGGGAAGGGATAAATGAGAGAGAAGGGAAATGTGAGAGGGAGAAGGGA
>NW_020892091.1:0-1254 GCF_003945725.1 Corapipo altera
ATGGGAGAAAATGGGAGAAAATGGGAGAAAATGGGAGAAAATGGGAGGAAATGGGAGGAAACAGGAGAAAACGGGGGAAAATGGGAGAAAATGGGAGAAAATGGGAGAACATGGGGAAAATGGGAAAACATGGGAGAACACGGGAGAAAGTAGGAGAAATAGGGGAGAAAATGGGAGAACATGGGAGAACACGGGAGAAAATGGGAGAAAATGGGAGAACACGGGAGAAAATGGGAGAAAAGGGGAGAAAACAGTGGGATATGGGAGTTTAATCCCAGATTTCCCCCCCTCTCTTACCATCCGAGGGTGTGAGGAGGATGAGGACTCCCTGATCCTGCAAATATTTGATGATTGCCTGGAAGAGACACGGAAAAAAGTTTTTTTCTTCCCCCTCCTTGGCACTGCTGGCGATGCCACCCCGGTGCCAGGGACACTTTGTCCCGTGCCACTTGTGCCCCAAAAGTGTTCCCTTCATCCCCTTATTATCCAGCCCTCGAATCCCTCCCAGCTGGCTTCCTAAAAAAACCAAAAATAAAGACAAATATGCTCAGGCAAAGGAGCTGTAAATTCATTATTTCAGTCCCTCTGTTTTTATCAGGTTTTTAGCAGGTTTTAGCAGGTTTTAGCAGGTTTTAGTAGGTTTTAGCAGGTTTTTAGCAGGTTTTAACAGGTTTGTGGCAAGTTTCTAGAAGGTTTGTAGCAGGTTTTAGTAGGTTTTTAGTAGGTTTTTAGTAGGTTTTAGCAGGTTTGTAGCAGGTTTTATGAGGATTTTAGCAGGTTTTTAGCAGTTTTTATGAGGTTTTTAGCAGTTTTTATGAGGGTTTTAGCAGGTTTTTAGCAGGTTTTAGCAGGGTTTTAGTAGATTTTTAGCAAATTTTGAGTAGGTTTTTAGAATAAGAGCCAGGAATTCTGCTGGGTGGATCCAGCTCCTTGGAATTGCTGCCCCCATCAGCGACAGGATGGTTTCCAGGCAGATGAGGAGGAAAAATTCAGGCCCTGACAGTGGGAGACATCCATGGATATCCATCCCCGAGGGGCAACCTCAGCCAGCCCTTCCCTCCCTGCCAGGCCCTGGAAGGGAAAAGGAGACTGAGGGAATCTGTCATTCCCACTTTTGGGAGCTGCTGCCAAAGCTGAAATAAGGGAGACTGGATTCATCTGAGATTTATTGAGAGATATATCATAAAATCATGGAATGGTTTGGGTGGGAAGGGACTTAAAGATCATCCAGTTCCAACCCCAGGGACACCTCCC
>NW_020892092.1:0-1254 GCF_003945725.1 Corapipo altera
CTTGCCCTCTATATGAAGGTAAGTGCTGGGTGAGCTCCAGGGCCCTCCAGCCCCTCTGGACTGCTCCCTGGCTACCCCATGGTGCCACAGGAGCAGGGATCCTATGCAGGGCAGGGTCTTTCCCATCCTCGTGCCTCTGTCCCCTTCCCGTGGGCCTGGCCGCATCCCGTGCCACAGGCTACTCTGCCCTTGCAGATTGTCTATGCCCATGTCTCTCCAGGGAAGTGTGGGCATCCTCCTCCTCCTCCTGTGGCACAGGGGGTTCAGATGGCTCTCCTGGGGCTGGGAGGAACAGCAGAATGACTGCCACTGCTCTCTGTGTTCCTTGCAGACCCTCAACTCCATGGACAGCATGCTGAGGACAGTGGTGCTCAGCTTTCCTGCCTCTCGAGTCAGCGAGGAGCTGCAGGGCATCTTGGAGGTCTGGCACAAGCAAAAAGGGGGGAGTCCCAGGGCTGTTCCTCACCCTGCAGGGGAGGGTTTGCACACTCCTGGCTGAGTGTTCCCCAGAGCAGTGCTGAACAGGTAGAGTGCCCTGCGGGGAGGATGCCCACCTCCTGTGGGGAAGCTGGGGCTGGCCCCAGGCTCTTGTGGAGCACAGGGGCTGCAGAGGGTGGCACCTGCCCTCCTACCTGGCCATGAGGTTGGCTCTGGGCCTTTGTGCCCGACCTGGATGGGAATCCAGGGGCAGACACCCCACTGCAGGCTTTGCTGGAGGGGAGAGGAAGCTTTGAGGGATGGGGCGAGCGCGACCCAGCAGTGGAGCTGTGCTGCTGGTGTTGGAGTCTGCTCCCAGGGCTCACCCACTGCTTCTCTTGTCCCAACTGCTGCTTGACTTCACCAGATGCGAGAGAGAGGCTGTGAGGGAGAGGGCCATGGCAAGGATCGATGTGCTGACCCGTGTGCTGTCCGACTATTCCACTCTGCAGGTAAGGACCAGGCCCCCTCCAGCAAGGCCATGCTGCTCTCCATGCCAGGGCTGCTGCCCACATGGCTACTCTGAGAGACGGGGACGCAGGGCTCTGCAAAGCCTGCACTCTCCAGCAATCCAGCCCTGGGCAGACTCTCGGATGGGGGGCTTTGGCACCACCTTTGTGCCCTCAACCCTTCTGCTCATGCCTCCCTCATCCAGGCCTGTGCCAACGTCAGAAGAGGCACTGCTGGACCTGTCTGCTCTGGGGAGATCCAGCTCCCGCTCCTAGGAAAACTGCTGGGGTGTCTCATCCTTTTCCGGTTCTCCGAGGAACAGACAAG
>NW_020892093.1:0-731 GCF_003945725.1 Corapipo altera
TCACTTCCCTGGACCTGTTGGCCACACTGTTCCTGATCCAGGCCAGGATCCATTGGCCCTCTTGTCCCCCTGGGCACACTGCTGGCTCATGTTCAGCTTCCTGCCCATCCCAAATCCCGGCTCCCTTCCTGCCTGGCTGCTCTCCAGCCCCTCTGGCCCAGCCTGGAGCTGCCGGGGGTTGTTGTGGCCCAAGGGCAGGACCCCGAGCCCTTGGCCTGGTTGAACCTCATCCCCTTGGAACCAGCCCAACTCTCCAACCTCTCCAGGTCCCTCTGCCACCCCCGGTGCCCTCTCACCTCGGCGAAGAAGGCGGTGGTGGTGACCCGCTGGCTGTCGAAGGCGCTGCCCAGGGCTGGCATGAGGGTCTTCACGACCAGGGGCAGCCGCGGCCCCGCGTGGCGAGCCATGGCCCTGCCGAGGAAGGAAAGGTTCCTGGCACCCGCCCCGAGGGTGGCATCGCCATCCCAGGGTGGGTCGGGGGAGATGGAGACCACCCAGTGCCCAGGGGCTGCTGGGCAGGACAGACCCCAGTATGGGAAAGGTGGTGGCACTGCCCTGGCATTGTCCCCTCATGCACCCCAGCATGGCAACACCAGTGGCACTGGTCTGGCATTGTCCCCTCCTGCCATCAGGGCAGGACAACCCCAGCATGGGAAAGGTGGTGGCACTGGTCTGGCATTGTCCTGGCACTGTCCCCTCCTGCCACCAGGGCAGGACAACCCCAGCATAGG
>NW_020892093.1:831-1166 GCF_003945725.1 Corapipo altera
TGGCATTGTCCTGGCATTGTCCCCTCCTGCCACCAGGGCAGGACAACCCCAGGATGGCAACACCAGTGGCACTGGCCTGGCATTGTCCTGGTACTGTCCCCTCCTGCCACCAAAGCAGGACAACCCCAGCATGGAAAAGGTGGTGGCACTGGTCTGGTATTGTCCCCTCATGCACCCCAGGATGGCAACACCAGTGGCACTGCCCTGGCACTGTCCCCTCCTGTCACCAGGGCAGGACAACCCCAGGATGGCAACACCAGTGGCGCTGGACTGGTATTGTCCTGGCATTGTCCCCTCCTGCCACCAGGGCAGGACAACCCCAGCATGGAAAAGGT
>NW_020892093.1:1176-1254 GCF_003945725.1 Corapipo altera
CATGGAAAAGGTGGTGGCACTGGCCTGGCACTGTCCCCTCCTGCCACCAGGGCAGGACAACCCCCAGCATGGCAACAC
>NW_020892094.1:0-371 GCF_003945725.1 Corapipo altera
CCAGGGGTCACTGACCCCACCCTGAGCCCGGAGCTCTGCGGCCACCAACTGGGCACGGAGGGCCACCAGCCTGGGGGCAAAGGTCACCAAGGCTCACCAAGGGTCACCCAGGGGTCACTGACCCCACCCTGACCCCAAACTGTCACCAAGGGTCACCAAGGGTCACCCAGGGGTCACTGACCCCACCCCAAGCCCGCAGCGCTCCGGGGGCTCGCCGGGCACGGAGGGTCACCAGCCTGGGGGCAAAGGTCACCAAAGGTCCCCAAACTGTCCCAAAACACCCCCAACTGCCCCCCAACTGCCCCCCAAAGTGTCCCCAAATGTCCCCAAACTGTGCCCAAATGCCCCCAAATTGTCCCAAAGTGTCCCCA
>NW_020892094.1:471-783 GCF_003945725.1 Corapipo altera
TGTCCCCAAAGTGTCCCCAAAGTGTCCCCAGGTGTCCCCAAAGTGTCCCCAGAGTGGCCCCAGGTGTCCCCAAAGTGCCCCCAGGTGTCCCCAAAGTGTCCCCAAAGTGCCCCCAGGTGTCCCCAAAGTGCCCCCAAAGTGTCCCCAGGTGTCCCCAAAGTGTCCCCAGGTGTCCCCAGGTGTCCCCAAAGTGTCCCCAAAGTGCCCCCAAAGTGTCCCCAAAGTGTCCCCAGGTGTCCCCAAAGTGTCCTCAGGTGTCCCCAAATGTCCCCAAAGTGTCCCCAAAGTGTCCCCAGGTGTCCCCAAAGTGTC
>NW_020892094.1:883-1254 GCF_003945725.1 Corapipo altera
CCAGGGGTCACTGACCCCACCCTGAGCCCGGAGCTCTGCGGCCACCAACTGGGCACGGAGGGCCACCAGCCTGGGGGCAAAGGTCACCAAGGCTCACCAAGGGTCACCCAGGGGTCACTGACCCCACCCTGACCCCAAACTGTCACCAAGGGTCACCAAGGGTCACCCAGGGGTCACTGACCCCACCCCAAGCCCGCAGCGCTCCGGGGGCTCGCCGGGCACGGAGGGTCACCAGCCTGGGGGCAAAGGTCACCAAAGGTCCCCAAACTGTCCCAAAACACCCCCAACTGCCCCCCAACTGCCCCCCAAAGTGTCCCCAAATGTCCCCAAACTGTGCCCAAATGCCCCCAAATTGTCCCAAAGTGTCCCCA
>NW_020892095.1:0-1254 GCF_003945725.1 Corapipo altera
CCCCCCGTGCCCTGCCCGCTGACGTGCCCTCCCGTGTGCCAGGCATGGAGGTGTACCCGTCGCGCACGCAGCTGCCCGAGCTGCTGCCGCAGCCGGTGCTGGCCGGGGTCATCGGGGGCATCTGCTTCCTCAGCGTGGCCGTCATCTTCAGCACCACGGCCGCCTGCATCATGAACCGCCGGCGCGCCAACCGCGGCCGCAAACGCAGACAAGGTACAGCCCAGCCCGGGGATCCCGGGGATCCTGGGGATCTCAGTGATCCCGGTGATCCTGGTGATCCTGGGGATCCTGGTGATCCTGGTGATCCCAGCGATCCTGGTGATCCTGGGGATCCTGGTGATCCTGGTGATCCTGGTGATCCTGGTGATCTCAGTGATCCTGGTGATCCCAGCGATCCTGGGGATCCTGGTGATCCTGGGGATCTCTGTGATCCCGGTGATCCTGGGGATCCTGGTGATCCTGGTGATCCTGGGGATCCTGGGGATCCTGGGGATCCCAGTGATCCCGGTGATCCCAGTGATCCCAGTGATCCTGGCAATCCTGGGGATCCCAGTGATCCCGGTGATCCCAGTGATCCCGGTCATCCTGGGGATCCCAGCCATCCCAGCGATCCCAGTGATCCTGGCAATCCTGGGGATCCCAGTGATCCCAGCCATCCCAGTGATCCTGGTGATCCTGGGGATTCCAGCCATCCCGGCGATCCCAGTGATCCTGGGGATCCTGGCGATCCTGGGGATCCCAGTGGTCCCAGCCATCCCAGGATCCCAGTGATCCTGGGGATCCCAGTGATCCCGGTGATCCTGGTGATCCCAGCCATCCCAGCGATCCCAGTGATCCCGGCCATCCCAGCCAACCTGGTCATCCCGGCCACCCCGGCCATCCCACTGATCCCAGCAATCCTGCCCATCCCTACCATCCCAGCGATCCCAGCCATCCCGGTGATCCCGGCAATCCCAGCCATCCCAGTGATCCTGGTGATCCCATCCATCCCAGTGATCCCAGCCATCCTGCTGATCCCGGCCATCCCAGTGATCCCGGCCATCCTGGCACTCCCAGGGGTGGGTTGGCACCAGGCACGGGCCTGGCGCAGGTTGGGGGGCTGGCAGGGTCAGGGGGTGCCCACCCGACACCTCACGGTCCCGTTTGGGGGGCTGGCAGGGTCAGGGGGTGCCCATCTGTCACCTCACGGTCCCGTTTTCATTGCTCACCCCGTGACGTCCCCGCCGTGTCCTCGTGGCCTTTCCAGATCCACCA
>NW_020892096.1:0-1253 GCF_003945725.1 Corapipo altera
TTCCCCCAATTTTAACCCCAATTTTTACCCAATTTTTACCCAATTTTCCCCCAATTTTAACCCCAATTTTTACCCAATTTTGACCCAATTTTTACCCAATTTTTTCCCAATTTTAACCCCAATTTTTTCCCAATTTTCACCCAATTTTAATCCAATTTTACCCCAATTTTTTTTCCAATTTTTACCCAATTTTAAGCCCATTTTTTACCCAATTTTCCCCCAATTCCCCCCAATTTTAATCCCAATTTTCCCCCAATTTCCCCCCATTTTTTTCCCATTTTTCCCCCGATTTTAACCCAATTTTCTCCATTTCTCCCCCCCAGCTCAGCCGTCCCCTCCCTCCCTGTTCCCCCTCCTGTCCTGCTCCGGCTCCTGCTCCGACTCCTCCAACGTCACCTTCGGCTGTTTGGCCTCCTCCTTCTTCCCCCCTGCCCTGAGCCTCACCCGGGACGGTTTGGGGTCGGATTTGGGGGGTCCCAATTTCACCCAATTTCACCCAATTTCACCCAATTGAACCCAATTGAACCCAATTTAACCCAATTGAACCCAATTTAACCCAATTTTAACCCAATTTCACCCAATTTAACCCAATTTTAACCCAATTTCACCCAATTTTTACCCAATTTTAACCCAATTTTAACCCAATTTTAACCCCATTTTTTCCCAATTTTTACCCAATTTTTACCCAATTTTCCCCCCAATTTTTTCCCAATTTTCACCCAATTTAACCCAATTTAACCCAATTTTAACCCAATTTTAACCCAATTTAACCAAATTTAACCCAGTTTAACCCAGTTTAACCCAGTTTAACCCAATTTTCACCCAATTTTAACCCAATTTAACCCAATTTTCACCCAATTTTAACCCAATTTTCACCCAATTTTCACCCAATTTTTACCCAATTTTTTCCCAATTTTTTCCCAATTTTCACCCAATTTTTCCCCAATTTTTTCCCAATTTTGACCCAATTTTAACCCCAATTTTTACCCCATTTTTCCCACTTTTAACCCCAATTTTCCCCCCAATTTTCACCCAATTTTAACCCAATTTTAACCCAATTTTTTTCCAATTTCTACCCAAATTTTTTCCCAATTTTCACCCATTTTTTTCCCAATTTTTTTCCAATTTTAACCCCATTTTTTTCCCAATTTTTTTCCCGATTTTTACCCCATTTTAACCACAATTTTAACCCAATTTTCCCCCAATTTTAACCCAATTTTTACCCGATTTTCACCCAATTTTCACCCAATTTT
>NW_020892097.1:0-317 GCF_003945725.1 Corapipo altera
CCCAACAACAACCCTTATCCTCTGGAAAGAAAACCTGCAAGCTTTGGCTTTTTGATGCAGTTGGTGGAGCAGCCTGGGGACTTCATGAGAAGCAAGAGCTTTCTGTGCTGGTAACTTTGGTGTGGGAGGAACCTTTGTTTGGATGCAATTCTGGGAGTCGGGCTGTCTGTTGCGATGCATGGCTGAAAACAGAAACTACAACCTTTGATTCCAGGAAAGGAAACCTGGAAGCTTTGGGTTTATGGTGCAGTTGGTTTGTCAACCTTGGGACTCCATTGGGCAGCAAGAACTTTCTGTGCTGGCACCTTTGTTGTGGG
>NW_020892097.1:417-763 GCF_003945725.1 Corapipo altera
AATCTTTGGCTTTGTGGTGTACTTGGTGGGTCAGCGTGGACACTCTGAGGGCATCAAGAACTTTCTGTTCTGTTGCCTTTGGCGTGGAAGGAATCTTTGTTTGTATGTAATTTTGGGTGTCGGGCTGTCAGTTGGGAGGTAGGTCTTAAAACAGGAAACAACAGTCCTTCTCCCCAGGAAAGAACTCCTGGAAACTTTGACCTGGTGCTGCAGTTAGTGTATCTCCCTGGGGACTCCATGGGCAGCAAGAGCTTTCTGTGCTGGCCCATTTGTTGTGGGAGGAATCTTCGTGCGTATGTAATTTTGGATGTAGGGCTGGTATTTGGGAGGCAAGGTTGAAAACAGG
>NW_020892097.1:863-1253 GCF_003945725.1 Corapipo altera
TCTCTCATGGTCTCTTTGCTGTTGGAGGAATCTTCGTCTGTATGCAATTTTGGGATTTGGACTGTCAGCTGGGAGGCAAGGTTAAAAACAGGAAACAGCAGCCGTTATCCCCAGCAAAGAAAGCCTGCAAGCTTTGACTTTGTGGTGCAGTTGGTGGGTCAGGCTGGGAACTCTATGGGCTATACTAGCTTTCTTTGCTGGCACCTTTGGTCTTCGAGGAATCTTCGTCCATATGCCATTTTGGGATTCGAGCTGGCAGTGGTGAGACAGGGCTGAAAACAGGAAACAGCAGGTGTTATCCCCAGGAAAGAAAGCCTGGAAGCTTTGACTTTGTGGTGTACTTGGTGGGTCAGGGTGGACACTCTGTGGGCAGCAAGAGCTTTCTGTTCT
>NW_020892098.1:0-1253 GCF_003945725.1 Corapipo altera
AACTCCCTCAAAACTGACCACAAACTCACCCAAATCTCCGCAAAAAATGACCACAAACTCACCCAAACCTCCCCAAAAATTGACCACAAACTCACCCAAATCTCCCAAAAAAATGACTACAAACTCCCAAATAACTCCCTAAAAAATGACCACAAGTTCTCCCAAATATCCCCAAAAATGACCACAAACTCACTCAAATCTCCCCAAAAAAGACCACAAAATAAAACAAATCTCCCCGAAAAATGACCACAAACTCCCCCAAATCTCTCAAAAAACTGACCACAAACTTACCTAAATCTCCCCAAAAAATAACCAAAAACTCACAAATAACTCACTAAAAACTGACCACAAACACCCAAAAATCTCCCCAAAAATCACAAGAAACTCCCAAAAATCTCTCCAAAAAATGACCAGTAACTCACCCAAATCTCCCCAAAAAAAGACCCTAAACTCACAAATAACTCCCTAAAAATTGACCATAAACTCACCCAAATCTCCCCAAAAAATGACCAAAAACTCACACAAATCTCCCCAAAAAATGACCACAAACTCACCCGAATCTCCCTAAAAAATGACCAAAAACTCACCTAAATCTCGCCAAAAAATGACCCAAAATTCACAAATAAATCCCTAAATACTGCCCCCTAACTCAACCAAATCTCCCCAAAAACTGACCACAAACTCACCCAAATCTCCCCAAAAAATGACCACAAAATCAAGCAAATCTCCCCAAAAAATGACCACGAAATAAAACAAATCTCCCCAAAAAATGACCACAAACTTACCTCAATCTCCCCAAAAAATGTAACAAAACTCTCAACTCCCTAAAAACTGACCACAAACTCACCCAAATAGCCCCAAAAAATGGTCACAAAATCTAAAAAATCTCCCCAAATATGACCACAAACTCACACAAATCTCCCCAAAAACTGACCACAAACTCTCTTAAATCTTCCCAAAAATTGACCACAAACTCACCCAAATCTCTCCAAAAAATGACCGCAAACTCAATCAAATCTCCCCAAAAACTGACCAGAAACACCTAAATCCCCCAAAAAATGACCACAAACTCACCGAAATCTCCCTAAAAAATGACCACAAACTCACCCAAATCTCCCTAAAAATGACCACAAACTCACCCAAATCTTCCCAAAAAATGACCACAAACTCACCCAAACCTCCCAAAAAAAGGACCACAAACTCACCCAAATCTCCCCAAAAAATGACCACAAACTTACCTAAATCTCCCCAAA
>NW_020892099.1:0-1252 GCF_003945725.1 Corapipo altera
ATGCAGGTGCTGGACAGGAATGCACAGGTACAGTTCCTGGCAGTTTAAAACACCTCAAGGCAATGTTGCCACATTCCCAATTTCCCTTATGTCTCCCACCTGTGTGCTGCCACTGCTCCCTTATGACAATTTTGGTGCTGATTTTAACTGCCAGGTGAGATGGTTAAACAGGCAAGGGGTATTATATCAAGCAATACCTTCCACGTAGCATCAGCAGGTATGCATATTTCATCTGCAAACTGCTGCATTGTGTGGTCAGACAAATGTCAGTCCCAGCTCAGCAGGTGGAAGGGGGATATGCAGGAGAGAGTGGAGAGGGCTGTGGCAGCACCAGCTTACATGAATTAAAACATTATGCAACAAGACCCTAAATTCCTGAGCTCTAATCCCTAAAACCTATCTGTCATAAATGATGGTAAGAAACCTTCCCACAGTACATGCATTCCTGTGTTTTATAACCAGTGTGTTTTACAAGTATAAAGCTATCTTACAGTGTCTGCTTTCCTTTATGTCTCTCACATATTTAGGGCAATTACTCTGAATAATCCTCATCACAGGAAAACGTTCTCTGACTTTGCATACAGTGTAGCATTATTGTGATTATTTTAATAATCTACAAACTTCTGCAGAAGTTTGTAGATTATTAAAATAATCACAATAATGCTACACTGTATGCAAAGTCAGAGAACGTTTTCCTGTGATGAGGATTATTCAGAGTAATTGCCCTAAATATGTGAGAGACATAAAGGAAAGCAGACACTGTAAGATAGCTTTATACTTGTAAAACACACTGGTTATAAAACACAGGAATGCATGTACTGTGGGAAGGTTTCTTACCATCATTTATGACAGATAGGTTTTAGGGATTAGAGCTCAGGAATTTAGGGTCTTGTTGCATAATGTTTTAATTCATGTAAGCTGGTGCTGCCACAGCCCTCTCCACTCTCTCCTGCATATCCCCCTTCCACCTGCTGAGCTGGGACTGACATTTGTCTGACCACACAATGCAGCAGTTTGCAGATGAAATATGCATACCTGCTGATGCTACGTGGAAGGTATTGCTTGATATAATACCCCTTGCCTGTTTAACCATCTCACCTGGCAGTTAAAATCAGCACCAAAATTGTCATAAGGGAGCAGTGGCAGCACACAGGTGGGAGACATAAGGGAAATTGGGAATGTGGCAACATTGCCTTGAGGTGTTTTAAACTGCCAGGAACTGTACCTGTGCATTCCTGTCCAGCACCTGCAT
>NW_020892100.1:0-1252 GCF_003945725.1 Corapipo altera
CGGACATCGACGGGTGAGGAGGGGACAGGGGACATCATGGCAGGGGGAAAAGGAGGGGACAGGGGACATTGTGGCCATCGGGGGAGGAGGGGACAAGGGATATTGTGGCCATGGGAGGAGGAGGGGACAGGGGATACCGTGGTCATGCAGTGAGAAGGGGACAGGGGACACCATGGTCATGGGGGAAGGAGGGGACAGGGGACATCATAAACATGGAGTGAGGAGGGGACAGGGCACCCTGTGGCCGTGGAGTGAGGAGGGGACAGTGGACACCATGGCCGTGGGGAGAGGAGGGGAAAGGGTACCCCGTGGCCATGGAGTGAGGAGGGGACAGGGAACATTGTGGCAATGGATTGAGGAGGGGACAGTGGACACCATGGCCACGCAGTGAGGAGCAGACAGGGCACCCCGTGGCCATGGGGGGAGAGGGGCAGAGGCTGAAGACCCCGGTCTTGGGGACCCCCCAGGGATGGACACCCCCTGAGGGCTCAGCAGAAACCAAAGCATGTGGGGGATCCTCCAAAACCCCAAACCCACAGGCACCCTAGAAACGGGATTTGAGCCCCAAATTTTGAAAACGGGAGTCCAAAACCTCTCGTGAGGTTTCCACGGAGCGGCCTGTGGCCATGTCTCCATGTCTCAGTCCCTCCCAGGAGGACAGTGGCTCCCTGTCCCTCCATCTGCAGGATGATTTAAAGGCAGGGACCCCAGGCCAGGGCTCTTCCTGCACAGGTGGCCCAAGCCTGGCACAATAAGTCCCCATCTACCATTTCATTGCCATCACTCCTGTAATCACCTGATAATTAACGGCCACCTCTGCCCCACGGCTCTCACAGCAGGATTAACGGCTCTGTCACCCCACAGGGTTGTTTTATTTTCCCTTCCCTGGCTCTTGTTCACAGGGAAACAAACCTGAAGTTCAGGCAAGCCCTTCTGGTCACCCACCAGGAGCTGGGGAGCGAGGAGAGCATGGCTGCCTTTGATGGTGAGTGTCCAGGACCATCCCACTGGGATGGGATGGGTTCAGCCTCGGGATGCAATCCCCGATCCCTTGTCCCCGTCAGTCCACACATCAATTCCTCTTGCCTGCCAGGAGACAAGGACCTTGGGTGGAGGTGCTTCCCCAGCTGAGTGGCTCTGTGATGGGCCCATCAGGGTTGTGCATCTTTCCCCTTGCCCTGGATCTTGATTTTCCCGCTTGCAATCAAGATTCTGGTTCCCAAACCTGAGCTCAGACTCTGGGCTTTTTTTA
>NW_020892101.1:0-1252 GCF_003945725.1 Corapipo altera
GGGGTGTGACCCCTGGGGGGGTTGAGGGGGGCTGTGATCCCAGGGGGTGACCCCTGGGGGGTTTGGGGGGGGGGCTGTGATCCCAGGGGATGACATCTGGGGGGCCATGGGGGGTCAGGGTTGGTACGAGCCTGGGGCAGGAAGGGGGGGGCGGTGCCATGGTGGGGGGACCCAGATTGTGTAACACCCCCACCCCCCCTGAACATGCTAAGGACACGCATGGGGGGGCTGAGCTGTGTGGACATGGTAAGGACACACAGACACAGGGCTCAGGTGTGAGAACACACATGGCTCACGTGTGTGCACATGCTACAGACACACACATGGTTCACATGTGTGCACATGCTAAGGACACACAAACACACAGACAGAGGTCAGGCGTGTGCACACACTAAGCACACACATGCACACAGTTCATGAGTGTGCACACTGAGGGCACACACATGGTTCACACATGTGCACACACTAAGCACACACACGGCTCACACGTGTACACACACTAAGCACACACATGGCTCACATTGTGCACGCAGTGAGGACACACACACACAGATGTCTCAGGTGTGTGCACATGCTAAGGACACACAAACACACACAGACAGAGGTCCGGTGTGTGCACACGCTAACGACACACATACACGTGGCTCAGGTGTGTGCACACATTAAGCACACACACGGCTCACACGTGTGCACACACTGAGCACACCCGTGTCCCAGAGCCCCCCTGTGCTGTACCTGGAAGAAGGCGGGGGGCACAGGCCCCCCTGACATGCCATCCCCGGGGGGCAGGTTCCCCATCACCGGGCTGGGCGCGGCCGCCGCGCTCTGGGGGGGACAGAGAGAGCTCAGGGCCTGAGGGGGGGGTTCCTGTCACCCCCCACCCCCAGGGTCACCCCATCACTGTGTCCTCACCCCAGGGCCCCCCCATCCCCGTGTTCCCTTCCCTAGGGCCACCCCATCCCCATGTCCCTACCCCAGAGTCACCCCATCCCTCTGTCCTCACCCCAGGGTCACCCCATCCCCATCACCCCCCACCCCAAGGCCACCCCTTTCCTGTGTCCCCACCCCAGGGTCACCCCATCCCCACTGCCCCCCACCCCCAGGATCACCCCCTTCCCATGTCCCCACCCCAGAGTCACCCCAACCCCATCACACCCCACCCCAGGGCCACCCCTTTCCCATGTCCCCACCCCAGAGTCACCCCATCCCTGTGTCCCCATCCCCAGGGTCACCCCATCCCCATCACCCCCCA
>NW_020892102.1:0-1252 GCF_003945725.1 Corapipo altera
TTCCAACCCAAAGCATTCCAGGACTTCCCTTGGGATACTGGGGGTCAATCCTTCCCTGGGAAGGTCCCTTCCAACCCAAACCATTCCAGGATATTCCCTGTGCTGGTTTAGGTGGGATATTGGGAGTAAATCCTTCCCTGGGAGGGTCCTTTCCAAGCCAAACCATTCCGGGACTTCCCTTGGGATACTGGGGGTCAATCCTTCCCTGGGAGGGTGTTGAGTGTCCCTTCCAACCCAGACCATCCCATAATTCCACGACCAGGGCTGAGCATTCCCCTCCTTGCCCTTCCCAACTCCAAAACCTCCAACCCTCTCCCCCTTCCAGCCCCTTCCATGGGGGTTTTATCCCAGTTTTCTCCGCGCATTCGGGAATCGGAGAACCCGCCCCGGGGCCCTCGGAGGTGTTTCCACGCTCCAGGAGTGTCCCAGTCCCTGAGAAGTCATGGAATTATCAGTCCCTGGCTGCCCCACACCCTCTGATACCTCCTGGGTGGAGCTACCAAAGGCAAACACGGGAGTTTCCTCCGGGAACGGGGAGGGAAAACCGGGCGGAAAACGCCCCTGCCTTGGGATCCGTGTCCCCTGGATGCTGTTCCCACAAAAGATCCCCCTGTCCCAGGCTGGGGAGAGAGGGATTGGAGTGTTGGATGGGGGAAGGAATGATCCATGGAGGTGATTTGGGGTGTGGAGCGTCTCTGGTGAGGAGAGACTCATCCAGATATCTCCAGTATCCATAAAAACCTCTCAGCTGAGAGGAGATTCCATCAGTCCATGGATATTTCCCATCAATCCAGACAAATCCCTCACATATCCCTGGAATTATCTCCCAATATCCCTAAAAACCTCTCAGCTGAGAGGGAATCTCATCCATCCATGGGAATATCTCAGATATCCAGACAAATCTCTCAAATATCCCTGGAAATATCTCCAATATCCCTAAAAACCTCTCATTTGAGAGGGAATCTCGTCAGTCCATGGATATATCCCATCAATCCATCCAAACAGCTCAGATATCCCTGGAAATACCTCAAATATCCATAAAAACCTCTCAGCTGAGAGGAGATTCCATCAGTCCATGGATATATCCCATCAATCCATGCAAACATCTCAAATATCCCTGGAATTATCTCCAATATCCCTAAAAACCTCTCATCTGAGAGGGAATCTCGTCAGTCCATGGATATATCCCATCAATCCAGACAAACCTCTCAAATATCCCTGGAAATATCTCCAATATCCCTAAAAACCTCTC
>NW_020892103.1:0-1252 GCF_003945725.1 Corapipo altera
AGGTCACCACATTCCCTGATATCCAGGAGTTTCACCCCAATTTTCCCTGTGGTTCATCCCTGACGTCGTGGGTTGGGGCGGGAACTCCAGGACACCCATCCAGGGGGGTGAGCTGGGAATATTTGGGAATGCTGAGCTCTCTCCATCCTTGGGGAGATGCCCAGCCCTCAGTTTTACCAAATATCCCCATGGACCCTCAAAGGATCCCAATGGATCACCACATTCCCTGGTATCCACGAGTTTCACTAATTTTTCCCAAATTTTCCCTGTGGTTCATCCCCGATGTTGTGGGTTGGGGCGGGAACTCCAGGACACCCATCCAGGAGGGTGAGCTGGGAATATTTGGGAATGCTGAGCTCTCCCCATCCTTGGGGAGATTCCCAGCCCTCAGCTCTCCCAAATATCCCCTGGATGGGTGTCCTGGAGTTCCCATCCCAATGGATCACCACATTCCCTCATATCCAGGAGTTCACCCCAATTCTCCCAAATTTTCCCATCCCAGCCCTTCCCAAAAACCATCCCAGGATCTCACACCCACCGGGCCACCACATTCCCTGATATCCAGGAGTTTCACCCCAATTTTCCCTGTGGTTCATTCCCATGTCGTGGGTTGAGGCGGGAACTCCAGGACACACATCCAGGGGGGTGAGCTGGGAATATTTGGGAATGCTGAGCTCCCTCCATCCTTGGGGAGATGCCCAGTCCTCAGTTTTCCCAAATATCCCCATGGACCCTCAAAGGACCCCAATGGATCACCACATTCCCTGGTATCCACGAGTTTCACTCATTTTTCCCAGATTTTCCCTGTGGTTCATCCCCGATGTCGTGGGTTGGGGCGGGAATTCCAGGACACCCATCCAAGGATGTGAGCTGGGAATATTTGGGAATGCTGAGCTCTCCCCATCCTTGGGGAGATGCTCAGCCCTCAGCTCTCCCAAATATCCCCTGGATGGGTGTCCTGGAGTTCCCATCCCAATGGATCACCACGTTCCCTCATATCCATGACTTTCACCCAAGGCTGGGAACCCCCTGGATACCAAACCAGCAATGGGGCTGAGCTGGGAATATTTGGGAATGCTGAGCTCTCTCCATCCCTGGGGAGATACCAAGTTCACAGTTTTCCCAAATATTCCCTGAATGGGTGTCCTGGAGTTCCCACCCCAATGGATCACCACATTCCCTGATATCCATGGGTTTCACCCCAATTTTCCCAGATTTTCCCTGTGGTTCATCCCCGATGTCGTGGGTTGGG
>NW_020892104.1:0-1252 GCF_003945725.1 Corapipo altera
AAAGGAATCCTTGGACACTGTGGAACCTCATAGAAACAAAGGCCACTGTGACACTGAAGAACCTCATGGAATCAAGGGGCCATTGTGACACTGCTGGGCCTTGTGGATCCAAAGGAATCTTGGGATGCTGTGCAACTTCCCAGAATCAAGGGGCCATTTTGACACTGTGGAACCTCATGGAATCAACAGTCCATTCTGAGTCTGCAGGGCCCAGGGAAGCAAAGGAATCCTGGGACACTGTGGAATCTCACAGAATCAAGGGACCATTGTGACCCTGCAGAGTCTCATGGAGATGAAGAAGCCCTGGGAGACTGGAACCTCATGGAATCAAGGGACTCTTGTGACAGTGCAGGTCCTCATGGAAGCAAGGGAAAATGGGGACACTGTGAAAACTCATGGCATCAAGGGGCCATTTGGACATGCAGGACTTCCGAGAACCAAAGGAAACCTGGGATGTTTGGGATCATCTTGGAATCAAGGGTCCATTGGGACACTGCAGAACCTCCTGAAAGCAGAGGAACCCTGAGACTCTGCAGAACCTGATGGCAGAAAGGAGCCATAGTGACACTGCAAAACCTCGTGGAATCAAGGGGCCACTGCTTCACATCTGGGTCTCATGGAATCAAAGGAAACCTGGGACACTGGGGAAACTCATGGAACCAGGGAGACCCTGGGACAGTGTGGAGCCTCATGGAATCAAGGGGCCATCGGGACACTGCAGGACCTTGTGGGACCAAAGGAACCCTGGGCTGCTGCAGAACCTCACGGAGGTGGGAAGTTGCTGTGGGGGGGCCCCATGACGAGTGGCTGAGGTTGCTGAAGGAGAAGGTGAGTGAAGCCAATTTGCAGCAGTGGAAGCCGTGGGCAATGCTACTGATCCCCCTTGCCACAATCAGTTACCATGGCAACCATCATACATTCCCATTGTGTGCTGGGTTAAAAGTAAACCAGAGGGAGAAATGAACCCACCTGAGGGATTACAAGTCAGACTTACAATTTCCTAAGAAGATGACAATAAATACAATGATACAGAGAAAACTGGTTTTAACCCACAAAAATAGTTGTATAATCCAGCACCCTGGGACAAGAACAGAAGAGTGCTGAGCACCACGTGGCCCCCCAGGGTGCAAAGGAAAAGGAAAGGAAAACCTGTTGGTCCAGATGATGGTGCAGTTCTGTTGAGGTAGTGATGGCAGTCCTGTGGAGAGTGGCAGTGGCAGTCCTGTTGGAGTTCTGGTCCTCCTCTCGATCC
>NW_020892105.1:0-1252 GCF_003945725.1 Corapipo altera
CCGCGCCCCCGCCCGGCATCGCCGCCAGCCCCGCGCGCCGGAAGTGCGTCACGGCACCGACGGGAAGTGGGGCAGGGCGCCGCTTGAGGCCGCCCCGCTGCCATGTTGGGTGCGGGCAGGACGGCGGCCCGCAGGGCCCGCACCGAGCGGCACCGGCGCTACGCGTCCCCTCCCGCCGCCCGCGCCTGCCCTGAGGCCGCGGGCCCGGCCGCTCCCTGCTGCTCGTCCCGCCCCCGGCGCCGATCCCCTCCCGGCGGCCAGCCGGGCCCGACCCCCCGGATTAGCCTGGGCACGGCCTAAGCCTCTTTGCTGCCGCCGCCCCCGGGATGGCCCGGCATGGAGGCCGGCGGCGCTGAGCGACGCGGCGGGGAGCTCTGCCTGCAGGTGAGGCCAAGCGGGGAGGGGGGTCCGGACTCCCCTCACGGGAGCGGCGGGGCCGAGGCGGTACCAGGGCGGGCAGGGGGGCACGGGGCCCGGGCAGCGCGGCGTCTCCATGGCAACGGCCTGGGAGGGGGCGTGGCCAAAGGGGCTGGGGGCGTGAGCGGTCAGACATAGGGCGTGGCTACTGCGGAAGGGGGCGTGGTCATCGCGGAGGGCTCCGCAGCTGCCCGCGAGGAGGGGCGGGGCTAAGGGGATGGCCCCGCCCCATCGGCGGTGGCCCCGCCCCTCGCCCCAGCCCGGGGGTCCTGAGCCCCCCGCACCCCTCAGGTGGGCGACGCCGGCCTGGGCGGCCTCATCCTGCTGCTGCTGACGGCCCGGCCGGCCCCGGGTGATGGGGCGGCCCGCGGGGAGCTCCTCGAGCCTGGTGAGACACTCAGGAGGCTGCGGGGACCTTGAGGGGCTGTGGGGTCCTGGGGTGTTGTGGAGACCCTGAGGGGGTATGGGATTCTGGGGGACTGTGGGGACCCTAATGGGGTGTGGGGTCCTGGGTCGGCTGCGGGAACCGTGGTGGGTTATGAAGATCCTGGGGATAGTGTGGGGGACCTAACGGGATATGGGATCTGGGGGGAACTATGGAAATGCTGATGGGATTCTGGGACTGCCTGGGTGTCCAGGGGGCTGGGGGGCTCAGGGCTGGGGTGACAGAGATGAGGGGGTTGTGGGCAGAGGCTCCCCCACCTGAGGGTCTGTGCCCCACCCCGAGGTCCCTGCCCCACGCTGAGGGTCCCATGCCCGCAGGCGGGCTGCGGGGGCCCCTGGCGCGCTCCCTGCAGCGGGCAGAGGCCATGCTGCGCAGCTGCGTCACCCCGGG
>NW_020892106.1:0-1251 GCF_003945725.1 Corapipo altera
GCAATCTGTTTGGTTCTACCAAAATTGCAGTATTGCAAATACTGAACATTGTTAAAAATTCACAAAGTATTGTACAAAGGTATTTCTAAAACTGACACTAAAAACAGATAAGGACATCTCCTACAAATGGTAGTAAAATAAGAAAATGATCACATTAAAAACATATAAAGAGCAAAGCCATACTGCTTTCCTAATTCATCATGCCTAGTTCCTGTCTGTAGGTTTATATGTCCTCATAACATTTGTTTGATGTATTGACATTCTGCAAAATACGGATGTGAATAGATTTGAAGTATTTCAAATTTCTCATTACTCACCTTTTGCTTAGAATGGAACATGCATTATTTCTTTAGGATTTCTAAAAATAGTCTTAAAATTTAGTTTGAAGTGCTGTCTTTTTACAGCGACCAGGGTCAAATTCCACTCTCACAATGGCTGTATAGTCCCCCTCACTTATCAACACCCCATTAATGTAATTGCAAAGGAATTATGGAAGGCATTTTGCACCCAAATATTTTTCAGCTGTATTGTAATTATGGAGACCTTCAGGTGGGTATTAAGGAAATAGATGACAAACTAGAAACGCTTAATTTCAGTTGGATTTATAACTTTATTTGAGCGATGGGGCAGTAAACTTTAGCAATACTCTGTTATAAATAGTATGGAAGATGTTGTACATACTATAATAAAATATAAATAGTAACACAAAAAGCTAATGTGACTTGGACTTTTCTTCAAGAATAGAGGGATATTTATTTATCTCTACTAACCAATAAACAGACAAGACAAGTCTTACATTAACTAGGTACATTCCAGTTCTTTGAAAAAGGTTATGAACAAGATTCTTGGATGTGTGGCCTGAAATAGAAGATGGATGGATTTAATAATTCCAGTAGGTTTCAGCCAAATAATTCTAATTCTGAAATACCAGTTTCAACAAATCACTATCTCAGTTATGTTTTACGTGCTATTATCCCCATTGGGTCATAGCCTATGAGGGAGGAATTTATCCTTTAATCCCTGCTATTACCGCTCACATGGAGTCCTTCTGATTAAATGATACATTTTATCTAAAAGCAAGCCAAGCTTGTAAACATGATGGTGACCCATTCTTTTAACTTGAGAAGAAATATATCTGTTTGCTATAGTGTTTTGTTCCTAACTTCCCCATTCTTTGTTTACTGCAAAACATTAAATGAAGACGGTTTCTGAATTAATTCAATTTACTTACTACTACTTTACAAAGGAGTA
>NW_020892107.1:0-1251 GCF_003945725.1 Corapipo altera
GCTCTTGTCAGGCTCTCACCTTCTGTGCTTCCCGGGAGACTACATCTAGGATATCCCTTGGGAGGAAAATCCTGAGTCCTACTCGATGAACCGGGTGGTGAAGGAGGTGGCTGGCAAAAAACTGCAGGAAAAATGTTACGCAGTGATGAGCAGAGAGTGGCAGGGATTGCCTGTCAAAAAATGGAGGGGGCTCACGGAGCTACTCACCAGGCAGAACTCGTGGACACAGAACCCATTTATCTGGAGTTTTTCCCCGCAGATGTCCGGGTCAGCCTCTGATTGTTGACACAGCAGGCATGCTGGAGGGGAGAGAGACAATGGCCCCGGGCATGGCACCTGTACTGCCCGCCCCGACAGCCCCTCTGCCAGGCTGAGGGAGGGGCACTTTGCTCTCACCTGGCTCCCTCACTTCGGGGGGCTCCTCCTCCCTGTCTGACATGGGACGTGTCAGTGGTGGGTCCCTGTCCCACTGTCCCACCGGTGAGTGGAGCTCCCAGCACTGGGTGCTCTATCACGGCTCCTCTCACGGTGACTTCAGGATCTGCGGGATGAATTTGGGGTCTGACACTGCTGGTGGGAGTGCTGTTGCTCTGCTGGAGCAGCTGCTGTCCTCAGTTGCTGGGAAGGTGCTCTGGGATGACCCCAATGTTACCTGACTGTCAGGGCTGGAGCTGCTCATCTCCTGTGAGGGACATTCCAGAGACTGTTCTCAGTTGCCTGCTGGTTGGTATGGTGGTTGCTGGTGCTGCGGGTGATGGTCTCGCCATCTGTGGAGTTGTCAGAAGACTCCTTTTGAGAGTAACAAGGTCTGGATCTTCACTGGAGGCTGTAAGGGGAAGCAGGAAGTTCAAGGCCACCCCAGCCCCGGGGCAGGATAGGCCAGAGCAGTACCGCCAGCCCTCCTGGAGCAGACAGGCTCTGCCAAGCCCACTCTTGACACCCGTTGCCAGGCCCAGGGTCACCAGGGTACTTAGCCTTTTACCTGTGCCCAGACCAGCACAGCCATCACATTCCCAGCTGGTTGTGCTGTCCCTCAGGCCAGAGCAGTGCTCCAGCAAACCTCGCCTGGCACAAATCTCCCTGCTCTTGTCAGGCTCTCACCTTCTGTGCTTCCCGGGAGACTACATCTTGGATATCCCTTGGGAGAAAGCCAAAGAGTCCTACTGGATCATCATTGTGCTGAGGAAGGTGGCTGGTAAAAAACTGTAGAAAAAATGACACACACTGATGAGGAGAGAGTGGCAGGGACTG
>NW_020892108.1:0-1251 GCF_003945725.1 Corapipo altera
GGGAATGCTCCCGGAGATCAGGGAATGCTCCCAGAGGTCAGGGAATGCTCCCAGAGATCAGGGAATGCTCCCGGAGATCTCTCCCTGCAGGGCAGCCCCTCTCCAAATCCCGCCTTTCCAGGTTTTTCCCAACCCACTCCCAAAGGTGCTGTTCCACCTTTGGGGTTCCGGGAAAAACCGGGAGCCTCCCGGTGCCCCAAGGATCCCGACGGGAAGCGGAGAGGGCGGGACAGAGGGCACATCCAGCCTCAGGGCGGGTGGAAATCATGGAATTACCGAGGTGGGAAAAGCCCTCGGAGACACCGGGTCCAACCATTCCCCGGGCACTGCCCGGGCCACCCACGGCCCCAAGCGCCGCATCCACAGGGATTTATCCCTCTGGGAATGGCGACTCCTCCCCGTGCCAGGGCTGGGCAGCCCATTCCAGGAGGAGTTTTCCCGACATCCCGCCCGAACCTGCCCTGGCACAGCCTTGTTTCCCCTCATCCCATCCCAATTCCAGGTGCTCCGCCGCTCCCGGGGACACGATCCCGACACCTCCCCAGCTCCGCATTCCCGATCCCGGATCCATCCCGCCCGGGAAGGGCAGCTCCGAGGTCGCATTCCCGAGGGCAGGAGCTCAGTGGGGCCTCCCTCCCTCCCTCTTCCCACCTCCCGTCCCTGATCTCCGGCTCCAAACCCTCTCGTGCAATCCCAAACCCTTCCCGACCCCACCGGCTCCTCCCGCCGTGGTTTTGACCGAATTCCAGCACTTTTAAAACCTTTGGAACACTTTTATCCAGCGCCGGGGACGACACGGAGCCGGGATTGCTGCCCCATTCCCCAGGGATTGCCCCCAAATCCCAAACTCCTTTGGGCTTTGGGCGGGTCGGGATAAACGCGGAGATTGCCAAGGAATGGGGTAAAAGCCACGACCCGCAGGCCCAGGGGCACCCTCTGCCCCACAGGGCACCCCATGGGCACCACCTGCCCCAAGGGGCACCCTCTGCCCCACAGGGCACCCCATGGGTACCACCTGCCCCACAGGGCACCCCATGGGCACCCTCTGCCCCACACCTCACCCCATGGGCACCCCCTGAGTCACACCTCACCCCATGGACACCCTCTGCCCCACAGGGCACCCCATGGGCACCACCTGCCCCACAGGGCACCCCACGGGCACCACCTGCCCCACACCTCACCCCATGGGCATCCCCTGCCCCATAGGGCACCCCATGGGTACCCTCTGCCCCACACCTCACCCCATGGGCA
>NW_020892109.1:0-1251 GCF_003945725.1 Corapipo altera
CCCAGCAGGGACTTCTATCCCTTCCTCCCCCAGCCTGCAACGATCCCAGGGGTTGCCCTGACCCGTATGCACCACCTTGGTCTTGTCCAACCTCAGGAGATTCTCATCCTTCCCATGAAATCACACCGTCCCTTTGACATCACATCCTTTTCTATTACATTACATCCTTCCTGTGTCATCACATCTCTCCTGTGACATCACATCCTCCCCAAGACATCACAGCTCCTCTTGTGACATCAAGGGTCCCCAATGACATAACATCTGTTATATGACATCCTTCCCGTGACATCACATCCTTCACATCCTTCCTACGACATCACATCCTCCTCTGTGACATCACCTCCTCCCCGTGACATCACATCCTCTTCTCTGACATCACATCATTTACATCCTTCCTATGACATCACATCATCCCAGTGACATCACATCTTCCTCCTTGACATCACATCCTTCCTGTGATATCACATCTCCCCTGTGACATCACATCCTCCCTAAGACATCACAACTCCTGTTGTGATATCAACGGTCTTATATGACGTAACATCTGACATATGACATCCCATGTCTGCTGTGCTCACATCCTCCTCTGTGACATCACATCCTTCACATCCTTCCTGTAACATCAAATCATCATCCGTGACATCACATCCTCCTCTGTGACTTCACATCCTTCACATCCTTTCTGTGAAATCACATCCTCCCTGTGACATCACATCCCTCATATCCTCTCTGTGACATCGCATCTCCTTCTGTGACATCACATCCTCCACTGTGACATCACATCCTCTCTGTGAAATCTCATCCTCCTCTCTGACGTCCCATCATCCCTGTGACATCACATCCTTCTCTGTGACATCCTCATGTCCTCAGTTTCCCAGAGTCCCTCAGTAGCTACACGAGGTTGGAGGGAACGAAACTCAGCAGGAGGTCTCTGTCCTGTTGTCCTGGTTTTGACTGGGATAATGGACTGGTTTACAGTCACTGCCATCAACAGGGACTTGTCTCAGCACAGAATCAGGGAATCATGGACTAGTTTGAGTGGGAAGGGACCTTAAAGCTCATCCCATGCTACCATGTCTCTGGCATGGGCAGGGACACCTTCCACTAGCCCAGGTTACTCCAAGCCCCGTCCAACCTGGTCTTGGACACTTCCAGGGATGGGGCAGCCACAGTTTCTCAGGGCAACCTGTGCCAGGGTCTCCCTCCTCACAGGGAAAACTTTCTTCCCAATATCCCCCTAAGCCTGCCCTC
>NW_020892110.1:0-1251 GCF_003945725.1 Corapipo altera
GGGGGGGGATAGTGGCCAGCACTGAGTGGGTGCCGGTGGCCAGTGTTGGGTGGGGGGTGGTGGCCAGTGCTGAGTAGTTGCTGGTGGCCGATGCTTGGTGGGTGATCATGGCCAATGTTGGATGGGTGTTGGTGGCCATCACTGGGTGGGAGTTGGTGGCCAATGCTGGGTGGGTGCTGGTGGCCACTGTTGGGTGGGAGTTGGTGGCCAATGTTGGGTGGGTGCCAGTGGCCAGCACTGGGTGGGTGTTGGTGGCCAATGTTAGGTGGGCAGTGGTGGCCATCACTGAGTGGGTGCTGGTAGCCAATGTTGAGTGGGAGTTGGTGGCCAGCCCTGGGTGGGTGACAGTGGCCAATGTTGGGAAGGAGTCGGTGACCAGCCCTGGGTGGGTGCCGGTGGCCAATGTTGAGTGGGTGCTGGTGGCCAGCCCTGGGTGGGTGACAGTGGCTAATGTTGAGTGGGTGCTGGTGGCCAATGTTGGGTGGGAGTTGGTGGCCAGCCCTGGGTGGGTGACAGTGGCTAATGTTGAGTGGGTGCTGGTGGCCAATGTTGGGTGGGAGTTGGTGGCCAGTGCTGCCTCCCCCTCTCTCTCCCTGGTCCCTTCCCCCTGGGCCCCCAAGGTCGCTCCCGTGGGAGCCCCGGCGGGACTCGGGACCCGACCCCGTATTCACAGCGCGGTGTCCCCGTGATGTCCCCGCTGTCCCCTCAGTGTCCCCTCAGTGTCCCCTCGGTGCCCGGGCAGGGCCAGGCTCTGGTGGCCCAGCGGCCGCTCGGGCTCCCCCCGCGCTGGCGGAGCCTCCCCGGTCCCTCCCGGCAGGAACGTTCCCCGTTCCCCGTTCCCCGTTCCCCGTTCCCCTTTCCCCGTTCCCCCTTCCCCGTTCCCCGTTCCCCGTTCCCCGTTCCCTGCCCGGGCTCCCGCAGGTTCCTTCGGCTCCCGGGAGGGGCCGCGGGTTGCGAAAGGTCCCCTCCCCCCGCCCCAAAGGGAAAATTGGGGACCCCCGGGGCTGAGAGGGGGTTTCCAGGTTGGATCAGGACCCCCAGGGGGTGGGAAGGGGTTTCCAGGTTGGATCGGGACCCCCAGGGGGTGGGAGAGGGTTTCCCGGTGGGATCAGGACCCCCAGGGGGTGGGAAGGGGTTTCCAGGTGGGATTTGGGGCGTGAAGGGATGGGAAGGGGTTTCCAGGTGGGATTTGGGGCGCGCAGGGCGCTCCTTTCCCCAGGGGGAAGCATCGACTTCCCGGTTCCCTGCGAG
>NW_020892111.1:0-1250 GCF_003945725.1 Corapipo altera
ATTTCCAGGTGATCCATGGAAGCAGGCTGGCTTTGGAGCCCTGATCTCCCTGATTTCCCTGATTTCCTTGATTTCCAGGATTTCCCTGTTTTCCAGGTGATCCACCCTGACTTTGGAGCCCTGATTTCCAGGATTTCCAGGACTTCCCTGTGATCCATCCTGGCTTTGGAGCCCTGATCTCCCTGATTTCCCTGATTTCCTTGATTTCCAGGATTTCCCTGTTTTCCCTGTGATCCACCCTGGCTTTGGAGCCCTGATCTCCCTGTTTTCCCTGTTTTCCAGGTGATCCATCGCCTGCCCATGCCCCACCTGCAGGATGAGCTGCACCATTCCGGCTGGAACGCCTGCAGCAGCTGCTTTGGGGACCCCAGGAAAAGCAGGAATCTCCTCATCCTTCCAGCCCTCATCTCCTCCAGGATCTACGTGGTGGATGTGGGAACAGACCCCAGGGCTCCCAGGCTCCACAAGGTTTGCATCATATTTTTATTTCTCTTTTTTTTTGTTTTTATACCCAAGAGACTCCAAGGATTCCAACTTCCAGAACATTCATGGAAACCTTTGCCAGGCATTAATTAGGAACTCGTGGCAGCTTTTGTTGATGAACTCCACACAAAACTATTGTCCCAAAGAAATTTTAAATTGATTTTAAATTAATTTTAAAAGTCCCTCACCTGCCTCTGCAATATTTCAGTCACAGTTGTTGTTTTTGACTACAGGAGGCACGTTTGGCTGACTGTGTTTTCCAGGGCTAAATTCAAATTTCTGTTGGATTTTCCATGATCAAACCCAGAAGGGACACCCCCTCTTTGATTTGTAACCCTTGGTTCCTGCACATGTGCTTTTTTTAACAGCAGAAATTAAGGAAACATTTGAAACATTTGAAATTAAATATTGTCAAAATGAACATTTCTTTACGTCTCTTGTTCGTGGAATCGACTGAAATTTCCCCAAAATAAACTTTCTGCTGCCACAGGCTTCGTTTGGCAGAGACACACACCTGGCAAAGAGAGGTTTGGATCTGAATTCCCGGGTTTTCCCACGTGGAATTATTTGGGTTTTCCTGTCTGTGCATCCCCATTCCAGGTGGTGGAGCCGACGGAATTGTTCGGGAAGGGGAACGCGGCCAACCCTCACACCTCCCACTGCCTGGGCTCGGGGGACATCCTCATCAGCTGCCTGGGGGACCCTGCTGGAAATGGCAAAGGTGCTGAGCCCCTCCTGGCTCCAGGGAAAGAATTCCTGACCCTCCT
>NW_020892112.1:0-1250 GCF_003945725.1 Corapipo altera
TTTTTCCCCCCACAATCAGGTCAGGATCGAGGCCCTGAAGCAGCACCGTTTTCCCCCCATTTTTCCATCTTTTTCCCTCAGAAGCAGGACTGGATCAAGGCCCTGAATCGCCAGATGGAGCAGATCCCCTGTGCTGAGGAGGTCCCATGGATCCCTGACCCCATTCCCAGGGATCCCCCTGTGTTCCCAGAGAGCCCCTTTTCCCACTTTCCCATTTCCCCCCCCCCCCAATCAGGTTGGGATCGAGGCCCTGAAGCAGCACTGGTTCCACATCTGGAAGCTGAGGATGAATCCCTGAGGAACCCAGGGCAGGATCCCGGTGCATCCCAGTTCCCCGGACATTCCCAGGGCTCCCTGACCCCATTTTTCCCACTTTCCCTCCTTCAAAGCTCATCCCATCAGTTCCTCTGCTGTTCCCACTTCACCACGTTCCCCAAAGCCTCCCTGGCTGCTCCCTCCAAAGCCTATCCCAAAAAACAAGCAGCTCCAATCCCCCCCTATCCCGGTGTGTGTGGGATCTCACCGAGGAGTCCGTGGGCAGGTCCGTGTCCCACTTGCGTCCCTTGAAGTCCCCTCCTCCGTTCCATCGGAAGGAGCTCATGCAGCCGCCCTGGGAAAGCTCTGGAAGCAACATTTGGGCGGTTTTTTTGGGATTCAAGGCAGATAAAAGCAGGTTTCACATCAGTCTGAAAGGTTTAAGGCATAAATAGGGATAATCCAACCCATGGAATGGCTGGAAGGGGATCGGGGCAGGGAGGGGAAACTGCAGGGTGAGTTTTGGCCACGAGAGTGTTTAATCCAGGACTTTTTAATCCACGACTTTTTAGTCCAGGATTTTTTAATCCAGCACTTTTTAGCTCAGCACTTTCTAATCCAGCCCATTTTAGTCCAGGATTTTTTAATCCAGCTCTTTTTAGCTCAGTACTTTTTAATCCAGCCCATTTTAGTCCAGGATTTTTTAATCCAGCACTTTTTAATCCACCACTTTTTAATCCAGGATTTTTTAATCCAGCACTTTTTAGTCCTGCACTTTTTGATCCAGCACTTGACATCCTGAGCATGGAGGAAATCGTGGAATCATGGAATGACCTGGGTTGGAAGGGGCCTTAAAGATCACCCAGTTCCAACCCCCTGCCATGGGCACTTCCACTGAGTGGGACATTTCCAAGAGCTGGGTGTGGAAGTGTTTGGGATGAGGACAGCACGTCCCTCTGAGCCTTTCCACCAGGGATTCCTGGTGTGGGATGAGG
>NW_020892113.1:0-1250 GCF_003945725.1 Corapipo altera
TCAAGATTAACCTTCAGAGAAATTACAACAGATTCCCTTTTTGCTTTTTCTTCATATTCCTCACACACAAAATTCTGCCTGAGGTGGCTGAAGGAAGTCTTTGCTGCCAAACCACAGACACAGTTTCAAAGGCTGAAGCACTGACCAGAAGTGCATAAAAAGGCCACGACCTCACAGGAAACAAAACCATGAAAGAAGGTCTGATTGCAACTATGAAGAAACTCTACATCACTCTGCTCTATGGAGATAGAAATGGATAATCAAAGTTTCACATATGAATTATCATGTGTTCTACACATCCATCATGGTTCTCTAATGCACTTTTTCAGGAAATGCTTCATTGCTGGAGGACTGTCACCGCCTTTCAGGACAGGGATACCAGGATCATATAAAACATGTCACAGACCTTGGCACCAGGCATGAAATCAAACCATTGATCAGTCAAACCCACACTGACCCAACCATTTTCCTCATTCAAATCCAGCCTCTCTGTCTCCTGGCTCTGCATTCACAGCCTTTGGTTGCACCATGGACAATACCCAACTTCTGACTACATGGCAGCCCCAGCAAGAAGAGCATTTCATTCAGTCCCATTTTAGGAAAATAGAAACTTATCAAAGGGTTTGTCTTAGCTGATGTCCACCTTCAGGCTATGGAGAAGAACTTCTCTCCCACCCTGACAATTACAAGATGTCTCTTGGTGTTTCACATTGAATGACAGAATCAAAAGCTGGAAGAGATCTTCAAGATCATCTGGTCCAACCCTCAGCCCAGCACTACCATAATCACCCCTAAACCATATGCCCGAGTGCCACATCCAGGGGCCTCTCCAACACTTCCAGAGAGGGTGACTCCATCACCAACCTGGTCAAGTTATTCCAATGTCTGATCACTCTTTCTGAGAAACAAAGAAACAAAAAATCAAATATCTAATCTGGATCTCCTAAGGTACAGCTTAAGACCATTTTCTGTTCTTCTTCCCCTAAGACATGGCAGAAGAGACCAACCTCCACCTCACTACAACCCCTTTTCAAGTAGTTTGGTTGGAAGGGTTTTTTCAAGATCATTCAATCCCCAGCTCTACCATGGGCAGGAACACTTTCCACTGGATTAAAACACTCAAAACCTCATCAAAACCTCATCCAACCACAGCAATGAGGTGCCCCCTAAGAATTCTCTTCTCTACACTAAATAACCCGTGTTAAGAGAACTGAGATATCTGAGCTGCTCCTCAGAAGCTTCAACAGCTT
>NW_020892114.1:0-1250 GCF_003945725.1 Corapipo altera
GGGACACCCCAATCCCTCAGCAAAACTTCCCCGAGCTGCAGGATGCCACCAGCGGAGCCACCCTCCCGCAGATGGAAATGCGCTAAAAAAATTCAAGGATAAATTAAAAATAATAACAATAATCATTATTATTAACAAAAAGCCCTCCCTGCACCGCTGCAGAGCCACTAAAAAGTATGGAGTACACGTCCAACCCTGCGGGGTGGGAGGGACAAGCCAGGGGGTCCCGTGAAGCATCCCGGGGAAAACTGGGTGCACTGGGAGAACTGAGGTGCACCGGGAGAAGGTGGCACAGCAGGGGAACGGGGGTGCACGGGGGGTCCATCCCGGGAGAGGTGCTGGGCTGCGGCACGTCGGCCAGGGCCGTGCTCCGGCGCTGGCATCGAGCCCGCGTGGGGCCCTGAGAGGCGGCACGGTGCCCCCCGCCCCCGGTGGGTGCCCTGGGGGGGCACCCCGAGGTAACTGGGTGCTGTGCAAAGCTGTGAGACTGTGGATAAAACGCCCCCCTCTTTGCCCCCCCACCCCACCCCGGCTGCACGGGGGGCAACTTCCCAGCTGCCAAACGCGATGAGCTGGGGGGGGCTGCAAAACCTCCCCCGGGGAGTCTGGGACCAGCCACTGCAACCACTGCGAGGGGGCTGCAACCGGCGCGGGGTGGGGGGGTAACAACTGCTCGGGGGGGGCTGCAAACCCCCCGGGGGGGGCACTACAACCGCCTGGAGGGGCTGGAACCAACCGCCGGGGTGGGGGGCAATCCAAGCGCTCGGGGGTCTGCAGTCGGTCCGAGGGCATTGCAGCTACCTCGGGGGGCTGCAGCCCCCGGAGGGGCACTGGAACCGGCCGGGGTGGGGGGCAGTCGGTTGCAACCCATCTAAAAGCACCGCGACCCCCGGTGCGGGGTCGGCAACCGGGCAGCGGGGGCTGCAACTTGTTACGGGGGGGCTGCAGCCCTCGGGAGCTCTGTAAGCGATCGGGGGGCTGCATCCCTGGAAACCCCCGGCATCGCCGCAAGCGCCCGGCGGACGGGGAGGACGGGAGCGCGCTGCCCTCCGAACCGCTGCACGCACCCCCCCAAAATCAGCGCGGGAGGCGGAGGGAGGGGGGGGGATCACGGCGGAGAAACCGCAGCGGCGCGGCCGGAGCTCAGCCCGGAGGGGCAACCGGACACCGGCCGCGGCACCTCCGGCGCGGAGGCGGCGGGAACGGCAAGTTACTTCCCGCACCGGAGGGGATGGGGGGGTTACTGGGAG
>NW_020892115.1:0-1250 GCF_003945725.1 Corapipo altera
CCAAGGCCTGAGCCCCAGGCCCTGGCCCAGCAGATCCTGTCCCTCCCAGCTGGCTCAGGGCTGTTTCGGGGTCACTGGGATGGGAGGGGGAGGAACAACAAAGGCCCAAAACTGGGCAACTTCTGCCAAGCTCCTGAGGGAGGGGCGAGGCAGAAACCAAGTGCAGAACCTGCCAAGCAAGTTGCTTGTGGTGGCCTGAATGGCAGAGGCAGCTGGCAGAGGCAAGGGGACAAAGGCCTGGGTGCCTTTGGGCCTTGCAGCCCTGCCAGAGCCCTTGGCCATCTCTCCTGCAGGCTGTCCTGGCCTGGCCCTGCTGCTGCTCTGGCCTTGCAGGCTGCACACCCCCCTCCTGCTTTCCCACCCCCCTCCCAGCAGAATTTCTAGACCCTCCCTGATGTCTCTGCACCAGCTCTGGCTGTTCCCTGCAACACAAAGCCATGGGCTGATCCTGACGCCTTCTGGGTGACCTCTTGTAGTACAAGGGTCCCCATTGGTGATATTTTTTTTTCCTCACCTTCAGTCTGAACCTTCAGTGCTACTCTTTGTGGAGATTTCATTCTATTTCCATTACAGAGAAAAGCTCCATCCTGTCACATCTCCTCTAGACCCTCTCCAGTTCTTCCTCATTCCTCCAGAATGGGGAACCTCCCAGACAGACAGACCAGTCCAGATGTGGTGACCCCAGGGCTGAGTCCACGGGGTGACAACTCCCTTGTCTGGGTGCCCACACTCCCCCCAAGGCAGCCCCATGTGCAGTTGGTCTTAAATCAAGGGACCATTCTGATTCTTTGTAATGTCACAGAATCAAGTGGCACCGTGACACTGCAGGGCCTCATGGAACCAAAGGAATGCAGGGACACTGTGGAATCCCATGGAACCAAGAGACCATTGTGACATGCGGGGTCTCTTTGGAACAAAAGGAACCCTGAGACATCTCAGACCCTCTTGGAACCAAGGGGCCACTGTGCCTCCCCAGAACTCCATGGAATCAAGCAGAGCTGCTGCCTCCCCCCCGCCGCCGCAGGGACCGGAGTCGCCGGCTCTGCCCCGCTTGGACACCTCTGGAGTCAGCGTGTTCTTGGGCAGCACAACTGATCTCAGACCAGAGAGTTTCCCACATTTTGCTTTGCCCCCTCTTTCCCCTGGTTTTGTTTTTTGTTCTTTGTTCATTCAGGAGGAAAAGGGGGAAGGGAGGCACCTGTTGATCCCTGTTTTTATCTGTTTACAAAAGGGAGTTGGGTCGGGGGGGG
>NW_020892116.1:0-1250 GCF_003945725.1 Corapipo altera
GGGTGATCCCTGGGGGATTCCTCCCCTCCGGGGGTTTCTCCCCTCCGGGGCTCCTCCCTCGGGAGGGGTTTGGGGGTCCCAGAAGATGGGGAGGGGTCACTCATGGCCTGACCGGGGCAGCGTTTGCTCCCTGACCCTTTTTCTCCCCCCATTTCCCTCCAACTGTCCCTTTCCCCCATTTCATCCCAATTCCACGGTTTTATCCCTCCATTTGCCCCCAATTTTCCCTTTGCCTCCCATTTCCCTCCAATTGCCCCTTTTCCTCCCATTTCATCCCAATTTCACATTTTTATCCCTCCATTTGCCCCCAGTTCTCCCTTTCTCCCCCATTTCCCTCCAACTGCCCCTTCCCCCGCTACATTTCATTCCAATTCTACACTTTTATCCCCCCATTTGCCCCCAGTTGCCCCTTTCCCCCCATTTCATCCCAATTCCACATTTTTATCCCCCCATTTGCCCCCAGTTGTCCCTTTCTCCCCCGTTTCCCTCCAACTGCCCCTTTCCCCCCCATTTCATCCTGGTTCTACATTTTTATCCCCCTATTTGCCCCCAGTTGCCCCTTTCCCTCCCATTTCATCCCAGTTCTAAATTTTTCCCCCCCCATTTCCCTCCAGTTGTCCCTTTCCCTCCCATTTCCTTCCATTTGCCCCCAATTGTCCCTTTCTCCCCCATTTCCCTCCAACTGCCCCTTCCCCCCCATTTCATTCCAATTCTACACTTTTATCCCCCCATTTGCCCCCAATTGTCCCTTTTCCCCCCATTTCATCCCAATTCCACGTTTTTATCCCTCCATTTGCCCCCAATTTTCCCTTTCCCCCCCCATTTCCCTCCAGTTGCCCCTTTTCCCCCCATTTCATCCCAATTCCATGTTTTTATCCCCCTATTTACCCCTAATTTTCCCTTTTGCCCCCCCCCATTTCCCTCCAGTTGCCCCTTTCCCCCCATTTCATCCCAGCTCCACATTTTTATCCCTCCATTTGCCCCCAATTTTCCCTTTCCCCCCATTTCCTTCCAGTTGCCCCTTTCCCCCCATTTCATCCCAGTTCTACATTTTTTTCCCCCCATTTGCCCCCAATTTTCCCTTTCTCCCCCATTTCCCTCCAGCTGCCCCTTTTGCCCCATTTTCCTCCAGTTCTAAATTTTTATCCCCCCATTTTCCCCCAATTTTCCCTTTCTCCCCCATTTCCCTCCAACTGCCCCTTCCCCCCCCATCTCCCCCATTTTCCCTCTTTCCCTCTCCCCAGGAGGAT
>NW_020892117.1:0-1067 GCF_003945725.1 Corapipo altera
CGCTGTCGGCCGCCTCCTCCCAGCTCTCCGCGACCTCCTCATCTTCCATTTTAATTCCCGTCCGCCGCCGGGCCCGCGCCCCGCGCATGCGCGCGCCGCCCCCCGCCCCCCGCCCGCGCCCGGTAGCGCACGCGCACCGCGCCCAAAGGGCGGGAACGGGCGGTTAGAATGGGGGCTCCGCGACGGCGCCTCCTGGCGGGGGGGAGGACCGAGCGCAGGGCGGGGCGTCCCCCTTTAGTTTTGGGAGCTTTGCTTTAATTTTGGGGTGTTTTCCCTTCAATTCTGGTGTATTCTGTGTCTATTTGGGATTTTTCCATCTTGATTTTGGGGTGTTTTGCCTTGATTTTAAAGTGTTTTCCTTAATTTTGAGGTGCCTTCTCTAACTTTGGTGTGTTTTCCCTTAATTTTGGCATATTTTCCCCTGATTTTGTGGTGCTTTGCCTTAATTTTAGGGTGTTGTCCCTTAATTTTGAGATGCTTTCTCTTACTTTTGCTGTGTTTTCCCTTAGCTTTGGCATATTTTCCCTTAATTTTGAGATGTTTTCCCTTTTGACATCTTTTCGCATAATTTTGGGGTCTCTGCCTTAATTTTGTGACATTTTCCCTTATTTTGAGGTGCTCTCCCTTACTCTTGAGATGTCCCTTAATTTCTGGGTGTTTCCCTTAATTTTAGTGTGTTTTCTCCCAATTTTTAAGTGTTTTCTCTTGATTTTGGTGTCCTTTCCCTTAATTTTGAGGTCTTTTCCCTTAGTTTTGGAGTATTTTCCCTTGTTTTAGTGTGTTTTCTCTTGATTTTGAGGTCTTTCACCTTAACTTTGAGGCGCTTTCCTTTAATTTTGAAGTGTTTTCCCTCAAATTTGATGTGTTCTCTCATAAATTGGGGGTGTTTTCCCATAATTTTGGGTTCCTGGTCAAATCAGCCCCTAAATTTAGGAAATTTTGACCACCAATCCAACCTCTCATCCCTCCCATGTTCATCCATCCCCAGTTTGTGTCTCTCCATCCAAGCCCTCAGCTGCTCTAATGGAGCACAAGGACCAGCCCAAACCTTTAAAAACATCAAACTT
>NW_020892117.1:1077-1250 GCF_003945725.1 Corapipo altera
TTTGCACCTTGGATTTCACCCCAGTCCATAACTGGGCAGGCTGAGAACGGGCAACACTTTGTTACACTGATGGATTGGCAACTCCCACTGAGTTTTAGGGGCTTTTGGGGTGATTTTTAGGGGTTTGGGGTCATTTTTTAGGGGGTTTGGGCATGATTTCTTAGGGGGAGTTG
>NW_020892118.1:0-378 GCF_003945725.1 Corapipo altera
TGACCCCCGTTGTGTCTCCTCAATGTCCCCTGACCCCTGTGACCCCCGTTGTGTCCCACCAGGGTGGAGGGGCCAGGGAGGAGCTGGGGGGGAGCTCCCAGCACAGCTCCAGCCTCTGACCCCCCGTGACCCCCCTGTGTCCCCTCAATGTCCCCTGACCCCTGTGACCCCCGTTGTGTCCCCTCAATGTCCCCTGACCCCTGTGACCCCCCTGTGTCCCCTCAATGTCCCCTGACCCCTGTGACCCCCGTTGTGTCCCCTCAATGTCCCCTGACCCCCCCATGACACCCCTGTGTCCCCTCAATGTCCCCTGAGCCCTGTGACCCCCCTTGTGACCCCCGTTGTGACCCCCCTGTGTCCCCCCAGGGTGGAGGGGCC
>NW_020892118.1:478-772 GCF_003945725.1 Corapipo altera
GACACCCCTGTGTCCCCTCAATGTCCCCTGAGCCCTGTGACCCCTGTTGTGTCCCCTCAATGTCCCCTGACCCCCGTGACCCCCCTGTGTCCCCTCAATGTCCCCTGACCCCTGCGACCCCCCTGTGTCCCCCCATGTCCCCTGACCCCTGTGACCCCCGTTGTGACCCCCATTGTGTCCCCTCAATGTCCCCTGACCCCCCTGTGTCTCCTCAATGTCCCCTGACCCCCGTGACCCCCGTTGTGACCCCCCTGTGTCCCCCCAGGGTGGAGGGGCCGGGGAGGAGCCCGGGGG
>NW_020892118.1:872-1250 GCF_003945725.1 Corapipo altera
TGACCCCCGTTGTGTCTCCTCAATGTCCCCTGACCCCTGTGACCCCCGTTGTGTCCCACCAGGGTGGAGGGGCCAGGGAGGAGCTGGGGGGGAGCTCCCAGCACAGCTCCAGCCTCTGACCCCCCGTGACCCCCCTGTGTCCCCTCAATGTCCCCTGACCCCTGTGACCCCCGTTGTGTCCCCTCAATGTCCCCTGACCCCTGTGACCCCCCTGTGTCCCCTCAATGTCCCCTGACCCCTGTGACCCCCGTTGTGTCCCCTCAATGTCCCCTGACCCCCCCATGACACCCCTGTGTCCCCTCAATGTCCCCTGAGCCCTGTGACCCCCCTTGTGACCCCCGTTGTGACCCCCCTGTGTCCCCCCAGGGTGGAGGGGCC
>NW_020892119.1:0-1249 GCF_003945725.1 Corapipo altera
TGATGCCTGCACAATTATGACATGGCTGGGTTCTATGAGGTAAGTGCGATGATGAGGTCTGCACAATTATGACATGGCTCGGCTTTATGAGGTCACTGCCATGATGATTCCTGGACCTCTATGACATTACTGGACTTTATGAGTTCAGTGCCATGATGAGACCTGCACCACTATGAAATGGTTGGGATTTATGATGTCAGTGTCAGGATGATGCGTGGACCTCTCTGACATGTCTGGGTTTTATGAAGTCAGTGCCATGATGAGGTCTGTACCATTATGACATGGCTGTGATGTATGAGGTCAGTACCATGATGAGACCTGCACTATTATGACATCGCTGGGTTTCATGAGGTTAGTGCCATGATAAGGCCTGCACCATTATGACATGTCTATGATTTTTGAGGACAGTGCCATGATGTGACCTGCACTATTATGACATGGCTGACCTTTATGAATTCAGTACCATGATGAGGCCTGAACCATTATGACATGGATGGATTTTATGAGGTCAGTGCCATGATGTGGTCTGCACCATTTTGACATGACTGGGTTTTATGAGGTCAGTGCCATGATGAGACCTGCACCATTATGACATGGTTTGGTTTTATGAGGTCAGTTTTAGGATGATGCATGGACCTCTATGAATTGTCTATGCTTTGTGAACTTAGTGCCATGATGAGGCCTGCACCATTATGACATTCGGCTCTATGAGGTCAGTGCTATGATGAGACGTGCAATATTATGACATGGTTGGGCTTATGAGGTCACTGCCATGATGATGCGTGGACCTCTATGACATGGTTGGGCTTTATGAGGTCAGTGCCATGATGAGACCTGCACCATTATGACATGACTGGGTTCTGTGAGGTCAGTGCCATGATCAGGTCTGCACCATTATGACATGATTGGGTTTTATGAGGTCACTGCCATGATCATGCCTCTCCAATTCTGACATGACTAGGTTTTATGAGGACAGTGCCACAATGAGGTCTGCACCATTATGACATGGCTCGATTTTATGAGACCACTGCAATGATGATACGTTGACCTCTATGACACGACTGGGATCTAAGAGGTCAGTGCCATGATGATGTGTGGACCTCTATGACATCGTTGGGCTTTATGAGGTCACTGCCATGATGATGCCTGCTCAATTATGACATGACTGGGTTTTATGAGGTCAGTGCCATGATGAGGTCTGCACCATTATGACATGGTTGGGCTTTAGAAGATCAGTGCCATGATGATA
>NW_020892120.1:0-571 GCF_003945725.1 Corapipo altera
TTGGGATTTGGGCTGTCAGCTGGGAGGCAAGGTTGAAAACAGGAAACAGCAGCCGTTATCCCCAGCAAAGAAAACCTGCAAGCTTTGACTTTGTGGTGCAGTTGGTGGGTCAGGTTGGGCAGTCTACGGGCAGTCGTAGCTTTCTTTGCTGGCACCTTTGGTCTTTGAGGAATCTTCGTCCGCATGCCATTTTGGGATTGGAGCTGGCAGTCATGAGACAGGGCTGAAAACAGGAAAAACCAACCGTTATCCCCAGGAAAGAAAGCCTGGAAGCTTTGACTTTGTGCGGAAGTTGGTGGAGCAGCCTGGGGACTCCATGAGAAGCAAGAGCTTTCTGTGCTGGCAACTTTGGTGTGGGAGGAATGTTTGTTTGGATGCCATTCTGGGAGTCAGGCTTTCAGTTGGGAGGCACGGCTGAAAACAGAAACGACAACCTTTACTTCCAGGAAAGGAAACCTGGAAGCTTTGGCTTTATGGTGCAGTTGGTTTGTCAGCCTGGGGACTCCATGGGCAGCAAGAGTTTTCTGTGCTGGCACCTTTGGTTGGAGAGAAATCATCGTGCGTATGCAAT
>NW_020892120.1:671-1249 GCF_003945725.1 Corapipo altera
GGGTCAGGGTGGGCACTCTGTGGGCAGCAAGAGCTTTCTGTTTTGTTTCTTTTTGTGTGGAAGGAATCTTTGTTTGTATGTACTTTTGGGAGTGGGGCTGTCAGTTGGGAGGTAGGTCTTAAAACAGGAAACAACAGCCCTACTCCCCAGGAAAGAACACCTGGAAACTTTGACCTGGTGCTCCAGTTTGTGTGTCTCCCTGGGGACTCCATGGGCAGGAAGAGATTTCTGTGCTGGCCCCTTTGTTGTGGTAGGAATCTTCGTGCGTCTGCAATTTTGGATGTAGGACTGGCATTTGGGAGGCAACGTTGAAACCAGGAAATAGTAACCCTTCTCCTCTGGAAAGAAAGCCTGCAAGCTTTGCCTTTGTGGTCCAATTGTTTGACCAGGCTGGGCACTCCGTGAGCAGCAAGAACTTTCTGTCATGGTCTCTTTACTGTTGGAGGAATCTTCGTCTGTATGCAATTTTGGGATTTGGACTGTCAGCTGGGAGGCAAGGTTGAAAACAGGAAACAGCAGCCGTTATCCCCAGCAAAGAAAGCCTGCAAGCTTTGACTTTGTGGTGCAGTTGGTGGGTC
>NW_020892121.1:0-1249 GCF_003945725.1 Corapipo altera
GGGGGGGTCAGCCTGGCACCCACCAGCACCCCCACCCCCAGGGACCCCCTCAGCCCCAGGGATCACCCACCGACCCCTCAATGCCAGCCCCCCCCCAGTGACAGACCCCCCAGTCACCCCACACTAGACCCCAATGCCCCGGTGTCACTCCCCAGCCCGAGGTGCCACAGCACCCTCCCCTCCAACCCCACCATGGGCAGGGGGTCCCCTGCAGCCCCCCCGAAGCTCCCCCAGAGCCCCCACTGACTGTTGGTGCAGAGGCTGGTGCAGAAGTGGTGGCCGGGCAGGGGGTGCCCAGGTAACCAGTGGCTGAAGTCCCAGGGGCTCCGGTCAGTCCAGTGGCAGCGGGGTCTTGGGGTCTGCCAGGTAGAAGGGTATGTGGACCCTCGGCACCGGGTATGGGGTGCCCAGGGGGGTGGAGGGCAGGCTGGGCACCCGGGGTGGGTACTGGGGACAGTAGGATGGGAATGGGACTCTCAGGGTTGGCAGCGGGATACCCGGGATAGGCACCGGGGATAATGGAATGGGAATGGGACATCCAGGGTGAGCACTAGGGATACTGGCACAGGGCTGGAGTATCCAGAGTGGGTACCAGGGACACCGGGGTGGGGTTGGGGCGTTCGTGGTGGGCACTGAGGACACTGGGAATGGGGCTGGGACACCCAGGGTGGGCAGTGGGGACACTGGGATGGGGCAGGGTGCCCCAAGGCCGGGGTGGTGGGCGCGGGGCGGGGGGTCCTTACGGCGGGGTCGCTGACGGCACCGATCCAGACCAGGCCTGCGTTGCTGAGCCGGTGCACCAGGCGCACCAGGAAGGCATTGGTGCTGGCACTGTGGATCGAGGCCAATTTCCCGCGGTATCTCAAGGCACAGAAACTCTGCAGGGACGTGGCTGTCACACGGGGGGACCAGAGCCCCCCACCCTGACCCCCCACCCAACCCGCCCCGTCCCACCTGTGCTTGCCGGAAGGTCCGGCACCTGGGCACCATGATGTAGGTGGGGGTGCTGGCTCCTGGTGCGCTGGGGACGCTGAGTGTCTGTGTGTCGCTGGCCCCAACAGCCTCCTCAGGCACCTCCAGCCCCATCGCCTCCTCCATCTCCTCTGCCACGGGGCTGGCAGGGCCTAGGGGCACCAGCAGTGTCATCCCGGGGTCGGATTTGTCCCCAGGATGTCTCCACGGGCAGGTGGGGGTGTGGGGGCCACTCACCGGAGCAGCTGGGGGGCACAGTGCCCAGCAGGGCCAGGGC
>NW_020892122.1:0-517 GCF_003945725.1 Corapipo altera
TGGGAGGGACTGGGAGGGGAGTGAGAGGGACTGGGAGCACTGGGAGGGACTGGGAGGGACTGGGATGGACTGGGAGGGACTGGGAGGAACTGGGAGCACTGGGAGGGAGTGGGAGGGGATTGGGAGGGACTGGGAGCACTGGGAGGGACTGGGAGGGACTGGGAGGGACTGGGAGAGACTGGGAGGGACTGGGAGGGACTGGGAGAGACTGGGAGGGACTGGGATCCCCATAGGGGTCAGTGGTTCCCCATTGGGATATTGGGGTCCCCATGGACTCTGGGGGGTCCCTATGGAATTTGGGGGGTCCCTATAGACACTGGGGGTCCCCATGGCCCCCCTATAGATCCCGGGGGTCCCTATAGAATTTGTGGTGTCCCTATGGATTTTAGGGGGGTCCCTATAGGTCCCGGGGGCCCCTATGGAATTTGGGGGGTCCCTATAGATCCTGAAGGTCCCTATGGAATTTGGGTGGTCCCTATGGATTCTGGGGGTCCCTATGGACTCTGACGGGTCCCTA
>NW_020892122.1:617-944 GCF_003945725.1 Corapipo altera
CCCTATGGAATTTGGGGGTCCCTATGGAATTTGGGGGGTCCCTATGGGGTCCCTATAGATCCGGGGGGTCCCTATGGAATTTAGGGGGTCCCTATAGACACCGGGGGTCCCTCTGGAATTTGGGGGGTCCCTATGGAATTTGGGGGTCCCTCTGGAATTTGGGGGGTCCCTATAGACACCGGGGGTCCCCATGGAATTTGGGGGGTCCCTATAGATCCCAAAGGTCCCTATGGAATTTGGGTGGTCCCTATGGATTCTGGGGGTCCCTATGGACTCTGATGGGTCCCTATAGATCCCGGGGGTCCGTATGGGGTCCCTATGGATCCT
>NW_020892122.1:1044-1248 GCF_003945725.1 Corapipo altera
TGGGAGGGACTGGGAGGGGAGTGAGAGGGACTGGGAGCACTGGGAGGGACTGGGAGGGACTGGGATGGACTGGGAGGGACTGGGAGGAACTGGGAGCACTGGGAGGGAGTGGGAGGGGATTGGGAGGGACTGGGAGCACTGGGAGGGACTGGGAGGGACTGGGAGGGACTGGGAGAGACTGGGAGGGACTGGGAGGGACTGGGA
>NW_020892123.1:0-1248 GCF_003945725.1 Corapipo altera
CTCTGGACCCCCCCAAAACATCGGGGTGTCCCCCCCCCGGCAGGTCCCCGCCATCTCCTTGGCCTACGAGGCGGCCGAGAGCGACATCATGAAGCGGCAGCCGCGGAACCCGCGCTCGGACAAGTTGGTCAACGAGCGGCTCATCAGCATGGCCTACGGCCAGATCGGTGAGGGGGGGCCCCAGGGGGGGTCCCCGGGGTGCTCCGGGGGGGTCCTGGGGGGCTTGGGGGTCTGGGGGGGGTCACAGGGGTGGGGTACAGGGGGTAAAGTGGGGCTACAGGGGTCGTATGGCTCTTGGGTGCCGTTGGGTGCCATTGGGTGCTGTTGGGTGCCGTTGACTCCCATTGGGTGCCATTGACCCCCATTGGGTGCCGTTGAGTCCCCTTGGGCGCCATTGAGTCCCCTTGGGTGCCGTTGAGTCCCCTTGGGTGCCATTGACTCCCATTGGGTGCTGTTGACTCCCATTGGGTGTTGTTGAGTCCCCTTGGGTGCCGTTGAGTCCTCTTGGGTGCCGTTGACTCCCATTGGGTGCCGTTGACCCCCATTGGGTGCCATTGACTCCCATTGGATGCCGTTGAGTCCCCTTGGGTGCCGTTGGGTTCCACTGGGTGCCATTGGGTGCTGTTGACTTTCATTGGGTTCCGTTGGGTTCCGTTGACTCCCGTTGGGTTCCGTTGGGTTCCGTTGACTCCCGTTGGGTGCCGTTGGGTTCCGTTGAGTCCCCTTGGGTTCCGTTGAGTTCCGTTGACTCCCATTGGGTGCTGGGACCCTCCTGACCCCCCCCTGTGGCCCCCCCAGGGATGATCCAGGCCCTGGGCGGGTTCTTCGCCTACTTCGTGATCCTGGCGGAGAACGGCTTCCTCCCGTCCTGCCTCGTCGGGATCCGCCTGCGCTGGGACGACCGCACCATCAACGACCTGGAGGACTCCTACGGGCAGCAGTGGGTCAGTCCCAAAAACAGGGCACCCCAAAAAAAAAGGGGCACCCCAAAAAAAACGGGGCACCCCCCAAAAAAACGAGCGGCGGGAACCCCCCTCAAATTCCTGGGAAAAGGCAGAAATTTGGGAGAGGGAGAAGCTCCGTTTCCCGGCGACCGCCCGGAGGGGTCTTAAAGGGCTCCCCCCAAAAAATGGGGCTCCCAAAAAAGGGGGCGCCCCAAAAATAGGGGATGGGAGCCCCCAAAATCCCTGGGAAAGGCTGGAATTGGGGGGGGAGAAGGAGCAGAAATTTGGGGGGAAAGGGGTGTCT
>NW_020892124.1:0-151 GCF_003945725.1 Corapipo altera
TTTAGGACCTAAACTTCCAGTTTTGGGATCCAAACCTCAGTTTTTAGGATCCAAACCTCGAGTTTTGGGATCCAAACTTCAGATTTTAGGGTCCAAATCTTGGGGTTTTGGGATCCAAATCTCAGTTTTTAGGATCCAAACCTCGGGTTTT
>NW_020892124.1:251-1248 GCF_003945725.1 Corapipo altera
CTTCCAGTTTTGGGATCCAAACCTCAGTTTTTAGGATCCAAACCTCGGGTTTTGGGATCCAAATCTGTTTTTAGGATCCATAGCTCGGGTTTTAGGACCTAAACTTCCAGTTTTGGGATCCAAACCTCAGGTTTTCTATTTCAGACCTCAGGTTTTAGGATCACAATCTCAAGATTTAAGACCCAAATCTCAGTTTTTAGGATCCAAACATCCGGTTTTGGGATCCAAACCTCAGTTTTTGGGATCCAAACCTCAAGTTTTGGGATCCAAACCTCAAGTTTTGGGATCCAAATCTCAGATTTTAGGACCCAAACCTCGAGTTTTGGGACCCAAGCTTCAGGTTTTAGGACCTAAACTTCCAGTTTTAGGATCCAAACCTCAGTTTTTAGGATCCAAACCTCGAGTTTTGGGATCCAAACTTCAGATTTTAGGGTCCAAATCTTGGGGTTTTGGGATCCAAATCTCAGTTTTTAGGATCCAAACCTCGGGTTTTGGGACCCAAACCTCAGTTTTTGGGATCCAAACCTTGGGTTTTGGGATCCAAATCTCAGATTTTAGGGTCCAAATTTTGGGTTTTTGGGATCCAAATCTCAGTTTTTAGCATCCAAACCTCAATTTTTGGGATCCAAACCTCAGGTTTTAGGACCTAAACTTCCAGTTTTGGGATCCAAACCTCAGTTTTTAGGATCCAAACCTCGAGTTTTGGGATCCAAATCTCAGTTTTTAGGATCCAAACCTCGGGTTTTAGGACCTAAACTTCCAGTTTTGGGATCCAAACCTCAGGTTTTGTATTTCAGACCTCAGGTTTTAGGATCACAATCTCAAGATTTAAGACCCAAATCTCAGTTTTTAGGATCCAAACATCCGGTTTTGGGATCCAAACCTCAGTTTTTGGGATCCAAACCTCGGGTTTTGGGACCCAAACCTCAGTTTTTGGGATCCAAACCTCGGGTTTTAGGACCTAAACTTCCAGTTTTGGGATCCAAACCTCAGTTTT
>NW_020892125.1:0-896 GCF_003945725.1 Corapipo altera
ATGGCCCCGCCCACCTCCCAGTATATCCCAGTCCCTCCCAGTTCCCTCCCCCCTTAACCCCGTGTGAAGGAGGCGGAAATGAGATGCAAATGAGATGCAAATGAGATGCAAATTCGGCTCCTTTATTGGGATCAACGGCGGCGACGAAAACCTGGGGGGGGGGGAACTGGGAGTTACTGGGAGAGACTGGGAGGGGTCACTGGGAGTTACTGGGAGCTACTGGTTTGGGGGCTGGGGGGTACTGGGGGTTACTGGGAGCTACTGGGGGTTACTAGTTTGGGGTCTGGGGGTCGCTGGGAGTTACTGGTTTGGGGTCTGGGGGTCGCTGGGAGTTACTGGTTTATACTGGGAGTTACTGGTTTGGGGTCTGGGGGTCACTGGGAATTACTGGGAGCTACTGGGAGGGACTGGGAGTTACTGGTTTTGGATCTGGGGTCACTGGGGGTCACTGGGAGTTACTGGGAGTTACTGGGAGGGGTCACTGGGAGTTACTGGTTTGGGGTCTGGAGGGTACTGGGGATTACTGGGAGCTACTGGGAGTTACTGGTTTGGGGTCTGGGAGTTACTGGTTTATACTGGGAGTTACTGGGAGGGGTCACTGGGAGTCACTGGTTTGGGGTCTGGGGGTCACTGGGGGTTACTGGGGGTCACTGGGAGGGACTGGGAGTTACTGGGAGGGGTCACTGGGAGTTACTGGGAGTTACTGGGAGTTACTGGTTTTGGATCTGGGGTCACTGGGAGTTACTGGGAGTTACTGGGAGTTACTGGTTTTGGATCTGGGGTCACTGGGAGTTACTGGGAGTTACTGGTTTTGGGTCTGGGGTCACTGGGGGTTACTGGGAGTTACTGGGAGGGGTCACTGGGAGTCACTGGTTTGGGGTCTGGGGGTTACTGGG
>NW_020892125.1:996-1248 GCF_003945725.1 Corapipo altera
CTGGGAGTTACTGGTTTATACTGGGAGTTACTGGTTTGGGGTCTGGGAGTTACTGGGAGTCACTGGGAGTTACTGGGAGGGGTCACTGGGGTTACTGGTTTGGGGTCTGGGGGTTACTGGGAGTTACTGGGAGCTACTGGGAGTTACTGGTTTTGGGTCTGGGGTCACTGGGGCTTACTGGGAGTTACTGGGAGGGGTCACTGGGGTCACTGGTTTGGGGTCTGGGAGTTACTGGGAGTCACTGGGAATTAC
>NW_020892126.1:0-1248 GCF_003945725.1 Corapipo altera
AGAAAGCCCAAGCTTCCAAGCTTTCTTTCCTGTAAATAAGATTTTTTGACTTTTTTGAGCTCTGCACTGAAACTGTCAGTTCCACTCCCAGAAGTCCACAGACATGAAGATTCCTCCCAGAGCAAAGGTACGACGAAGAAAGCTCTTGCAGGCCATGAAGTACCCAGGCTGGCCCACCAAGTGCACCAGAAAGCCTAAGGTTCCAGGGTTTTTTTCCTGTGAATCAGAGCCTTTGTTTAGATTTTTGAGGCCTGCACTGAGACTGCGAATCCTACTCCCAAGAGTCCTACAAAGATGAAGATTCCTCCGAGAGCTAAGGTGCCACACCAGAATTCTCGTGCTGCCGATGTAGTGTCCAGACTGATCCAGTAAGTGCACCAGAAAGCCCAAGCTTCCAGGCTTTCTTTCCCTTAAAGAAGAGTTTTTGTTTGCTTTTTTGAGCCCTACACTGAGACTGCGAGTCCTACTCCCAAAAATTCCACAGAGATGAAGATTCCTCTGAGAGCAAAGGTACCACCAAGAAAGCTTTTTCTGCCCATGGAGTTCCCAGTCTGACCCACCAAGTACACCAGAAAGCCCAAGCTTATAACCTTCCTTTCCTGTGAATCAGAACCTTTGTTTAGATTTTTGAGCCCTGCACTGAGACTGCGAGTCCTACTCCCAAAAATTCCACAGACATGAAGATTCCTCTGAGAGCAAAGGTACCACCAAGAAAGCTGTTGCCGGCCATGGAGTTCCAAGTTTGACCCACCAGGTGCTCCAGAAAGCCCGAGCTTACAAGCTTTCTTTCCTGCAAATAAGATTTTTTTTTTTCACTTTTTTGAGCTCTGCACTGAAACTGTCAGTTCCACTCCCAGAAGTCCACAGACATGAAGATTCCTCCCAGAGCAAAGGTACGACGAAGAAAGCTCTTGCAGACCATGAAGTGCCCAGGCTTGCCCACCAAGTGCACCAAAAAGCCCAGGGTTCCAGGCTTTCTTTCCTGTGAATCAGAGCCTTTGTTTAGATTTTTGAGGCCTGCACTGAGACTGCGAGTCCTACTCCCAAAAATTCCACAGGGATGAAGATTCCTCTTAGAGCAAAGGTACCACCAAGAGAGCTGTTGCCACCCATGTAGTTCCCAGCCTGACCCAGCAAGAGCACCAGAAAGCCCAAGCTTCCAGGCTTTCTTTCCTTTTATTAAGATTTTTTTGTTTGTTTTTTTGAACTCTGCACTGAAACTGTCAGTTCCACTCCCAGAAGTCCACA
>NW_020892127.1:0-1247 GCF_003945725.1 Corapipo altera
AACCCAGGACTCTTCCATACACACACGCAACGCAGGAAAGTCTCCGGGTGGCCCAGGACTCCTCCACACACAGGGGCGGCGCAGGTAGGTCTCCAGTAAACCTGGGACTCCTCCACACACAAGCACGGCGCAGGGAGGTCTCCGGACAGCCCAGGACTTATTCACACACACACGCGGCGTCAGGTGGTCTCCGGGTAACCCGGGACTCCTTCACACACACTTGAGGTTTGGGGGAGTCTCAAGGCAGACCAGGACTCCTCCACACCCACACACGTGGCGCAGGAAGGTCTCCGGGCAGACCAGGACTCCTCCAGAAATACACGCGGTGCGGAGTGGTCTCCGGGGAGCCCGTGACTCCTTCAAACACACACGCGGCACAGGGAGGTCTCCGGTCAACCCGGGACTCCTCCACACACATACGCGGCGCAGGGAGGTCTCTGGGCAACCCAGGACTCCACCACACACACACGCAGCGCAGGGAGGCCTCCAGGAACCCCAGGATGCCTCCACACACATACGCAGCGCAGGGAGGTTTCTGGGCAGCCCGGGACTCCTCCACGCACACATGCAGTGCAGGGGTATCTCCGGGCAGTCCGAGATTCCAGCACACAAACACGCGGTGCAGGGAGGTCTCTGAATAACCCGGAACTCCTCCACACACAAATGCGGTGCAGGGAGGTCTCCGGGCAACTCGGGACTCTTCCACAGAAAAACGCGGTGCCTGGGGGCTTTTAAGACATCCCAGGACTCTTCGACATACACACGCTGCGCAGGAAGGTCCCTGGGAAGTCCGGGACTCCTCCACACACACACGCGGAGCAGGGTGGTCTCCGGGCAGCCTGGGACTCCTCCACAAACATGCGCGGTGCGCCGGGGCTCTCAAGGCAACCCAGGACTCCTCCAAAGACACACGTCGCGCAGGGTGGTCTCCGGGCAGTCCAGGATTCCTCCACACACACACGTGGTTCAGGAAGGTCTCAGTGCAACCCAGGACTCATCCACACACACACGCGGTGCAGGGAGGTCTCCGGACAGCCTGGGAGTAGTCCACAAAAACACGCGGCGCAGGGAGGTCTCCGGGCAGCTCGGGACTCTTCCACAGACAAAGACGGTGCCTGAGGGCTTTTAATACATCCTAGGACTCTTCCACACACACACGCGCTGCGCCGGGGCTCTCAAGGCAGCCCAGGACTCCTCCACACACACACGCCGCGCAGGGTGGTCTCCGGACACTCCAGGATTCCTCC
>NW_020892128.1:0-1247 GCF_003945725.1 Corapipo altera
GTTCTTTGTAAAATGGAGGAAGTGGGAGAGGAGGGAGTTTCATCTCAGGAATTACATCTTACTGCAACAAATTGCTAAAAAACAGTGAGATGCAAAACCCAACTCCCTTTCTCCAGAGGTGTCAAAACCAGACATCCTGTCTTTCACACAAAAATAGGATAGGAGAATTTAGGTTTCCAAAGTTAAATTGTAGGTCCTGCAGTTAGTTGTTTAACATACTTATCTCATTTTAACTGCTCAATGTCAACAGAAAACATATGGAACCTACTGTGTCAAAGATTAAATTCAATAGTGAGCACTAGGCCATGGCCTTACCCAGTTCAGAGCTTCTTTTAAGACACACTGAAGAAACCAACAGAAATAATGGTTTCTCAGTTAGGACAGTACTTTTAAAAAGTATGTAAAACTGACAAATTACTTGTTTGGTCATGCCTCTCTTCTCTCCATAAATGAAGCTGCAAACTAATTTGTTCTGGCTTTCATTCAGTGGAAAGCAAAATCTTTGTTTGTTTTTGGAGGCAAAGGAAGCATGGGCAAAAGAATAAGAGGCAATAATGCAACTAGATTCATGAAATGGTTGAAGGTAGGTGGTACAGCTGTTTTGCTGGCACTGCCTAAATTATAGGTAACAACTTTTGACAAGAATATAGAAATTCTCCTCAACTGTTGGAGCACTCTGGCACAGACTCAGAAATTACCTGAGTACCTGTGTGTCCTGCAACTAGCAGAGATGATGATCATCCTTCTGTGGTTCCAGCCAAATTTTCCAGAGAACGTGTATCTGAGGCTCTTGTGCAGCCTTTTCTTTCAGGAGGGACAACATTTTATCTGCTGGAGGTACACTGTAATGGCTTTTGCCATCTCACAGTCAGGGTTTCCACCTGCTTCTGAGACATGCCCTCCATCTGATTATTCACAGTGGTGGTACCAGAGAACTCCCAGGGAAGGATGAGAGATGGGTAGCTCCTGCAGGCACAACAGGTCTTTTCTAGGGAGGCTCTGCAGGGTGTGAGTGTTCAGCTGCATCTCATGGACTTGAGCAGCAAGAGAACAACAGCGAACGTGTTTCCGCTGGGTCTTTTGTTGCAAGTCCAAATTCCTTGAATAAAGCTGAGGAAGGGAGAGAGAGACTCAACAATTATCATTCGCTGCCATGTGGTGATGACTGTAACTCAGTGCCTCCATCCCAAATCTTGACTATTGTTCTAATCTCATTACCAGGCAAAGAGTGATGACATCTTACAGTG
>NW_020892129.1:0-1247 GCF_003945725.1 Corapipo altera
CCCGGATTCCCGGCAGACGTTGGGGTGGGAAAACATCCCGCTTTTCCCGCTGTTTTCCCACCCAGGGCGGCCCTTGGAATTGTGGAGGAGGCGGAGGAAGAGGAGGAGGAGGAGGAGGAAGAGCAGAGGAAGAGCCTGGCACTGATCGAGGAGACGGAGAAGGTGAGGGAGGATTTGGGAATGTGCTCCCGGATCCGCCCTCGGAGCTGGGATTGGGTCCTGAATGGAAAATTTCGGGATGGAAACTCCTCAGGATTTGGATTCGGGCTGGAATCCTTGGGATGGGATTTCCCAGCCCATGGATTGGGAGGATTTGGGAATGTGGCCATGGATCCAACCCCAATCCCAACTTCCCAAATGTGTGTCCCGGGTGTCTCCTCCTTGGATCCATCCTTGGAATTTATTGTCCCATTTTGGGACAGAAACTCCTCAGGACTCGGAATTGGGGTGGAATCCTTGGAATGAGAATTCCCTGTGGAAATCCCATGGATTGGGAGGATTTGGGACTGGATCCATGAATCCAACCCCAATCCCACATTCCCAAATGTGTGTCCTGGGAGTCTCCTCCTTGGATCCATCCTTGGAGCTTGGATTTGATCCTTTATTGTCCCATTTTGGGACAGAAACTCCTCCGGACCGGGAATCGGGGTGAAATCCTTGGGATTGGATTTTCCAGCCCATGGATTGGGAGGATTTGGGAATGTGGCTCTGCTGGGAGAGCTGGGAATGGCCAGGCTGGAGAAGGGAAGGATCCCGGGAGAGCTTGGAGAACATTCCAGAGCCTGAAGGGGCTCCAGGAGAGCGGGAGAGGGATTTGGGATCAGGGCCTGGAATGACAGGCCCCAGGGAATGGATCCCAGTGGGAAAGGGGTGGGAAATTGGGATGAAATTCCCAATGAGGAGGGGCTGGGCTGGAATTCCCAGAGAAGCTGTGGCTGCCCCTGGATCCCTGGGAGTGTCCAAGGCCGGGTTGGATTCCCTGGGATAGCGGGAGGTGTCTCTGCCCATGGAATGGGATGGGGTTTAAGTTCCCTTCCCACCCAAACCATTCCAGGATCCCAGGAAACGATCCCGGTTGATTCCCGATCCCGATCCCGGCGGGACCTGCACGTCCTTTTCCAGCTGGAGTTTCATCCGGTCGTAGTTGGCCACGTCCTGTTCCTGCAGCTCTTCCAGGTGCCGCTCGAATTCCTCCGCCCGCTCCAGCCGGCCCCGCAGGAATTCCAGCTGTTGGGATACGGATGGAG
>NW_020892130.1:0-610 GCF_003945725.1 Corapipo altera
GGGGGGCATGTGGGGAGCCCGTGTCCTTCCCGGCCGTCCCGGCGCTGATCCCGATCCCACAGCAGCACCCAGTGGCTGTGCCTGGGAGACAGGACGCGGCCCCCACCCGGGAGCAGGGATTTGCCCTCCCGTCCCATTTGGACTCTGTCCCGGTCCCAATCCCGGCTGGAAGGGCTCCAGGGCTGGGAGCTGGATCCAGTGCCCGGCTCTCCTGCGGAGCGCAGCCCTGGGATGGGCCGGATCCAGCCCCGGGATGGACGCGTGGAGTCCTGGGATGGACACACGGAGCTTTGGGACGAGCTGTGTCCAGCTCTGGGGTGGACACGTGTGATCCCGGGACGAGCTGTACCCACGCAGGACGGACACGCGGAATCCCGGGATGCGCCAGAGCCAGGCCTGGGACGGACAGGACGAGGGACAAAGGGCAGGAACCGGTTCCCCCCCCACAATAAACCAGTTTGGGGAGAGGGGTCTGCCTGTTCTCCCCCCAAAAACCGGTGCCCTCTCCCTCCCCCCAAAGCCACTCTCCCCACGGAGGGGACGCCACGTCCGCGCCCCCAAATTCCCCGGGATGGGAGAAGGGGATTTCGGGGGACCAGGATGGGGGGGG
>NW_020892130.1:710-1247 GCF_003945725.1 Corapipo altera
GGGTCGGGGGTTGTGGGTTGGGATTTTGGGGGAGGGGGGCGGTGCGGCCGCTGGTCACTCCCAGAGATTCCCGGAAATCGGTTCCTTTTCATTTTCGCTTTTCCATGTTTTCCACCCTGGGAGTGGGGGGGAAGAACCTCGCTGTGCTTTTTGGGGACCCTACCGTCCTTTTTGGGGACCCCCTCTGGCCTCTTCTCGTGGCACAGGGCAAGGGTGGGGAGCTCCTTGCTGTGCCCGTGTCCCCCATACCCAGAGCTCACTGTGGGACCCCCCAAATCCCCCTGTCCCCATGTGTTCCCCATACCCAGAGCTCACTGTGGGACCCCCCATCTGTGGGACCCCCCAAATCCCGCTGTCCCTTTATCCCCCATACCCAGAGCTCACTCTGTGCCCCCCGAAATCCCGCTGTCCCTTTATCCCCCGTACCCAGAGCTCACTCTGTGCCCCCCCCAAATCCCCCTGTCCCTTTATCCCCCATACCCAGAGCTCACTGTGGGACCCCCCAAATCCCGCTGTCCCTTCATCCCCCATATCCAG
>NW_020892131.1:0-552 GCF_003945725.1 Corapipo altera
TTACATACAAACAGAGATTCCTTCCACACCAAAGGCAACAGAACAGGGAGTTCTTGCTGCCCACAGAGTGTCCACCCTCACCCACCAAGTACACCACAAAGTCAAAGATTCCAGGCTTTCGTTCTTGCCGAGAAGGCCTGTTGTTTCCTGTTTTCAGTCCTGCCTCCCAACTGTCAAACTGACTCCCAAAATTGCATACGGTTGAAGATTCCTCCCACAACAAAGGTGCCAGCACAGAAAGCTCTTGCTACCTAAGGAGTCTCCAGTCTCACCCACCAAATGCACAACAAAACCACACTTTCCAGCCTTCCGGTTTTGAGGAGAAGTGCTTTTGTGTCCTGTTTTCACTCCTGCCTCCCAACTGCCAGTCTCACTCCCAAAACTGCATACACACGATGATTTCTCTCCAACCAAAGGTGCCAGCACAGAAAGATCTAGCTGCCCATGGAGTCCCTAGGCTGACAAACCAACTGCACCATAAACCCAAAGCTTCCAGGCTTAATTTCCTGGAAGTAAAGGTTGTAGTTTCTGTTTTCAGCCGTGCCTCCCAAC
>NW_020892131.1:652-1247 GCF_003945725.1 Corapipo altera
CTATGGAGTCCCTAGGCTGACAAACCAACTGCACCATAAACCCAAAGCTTCCAGGCTTAATTTCCTGGAAGTAAAGGTTGTAGTTTCTGTTTTCAGCCGTGCCTCCCAACAAACAACCCGACTCCAAGAATTGCATCCAAACAAAGATTCCTCCCACACCCAAATTGCCAGCACAGAAAGCTCTTGCTGCCCATGGAGTCCCCAGGGAGACACACTAACTGCAGTACCAGGTCAAAGTTTCCAGGAGTTCTTTCCTGGGGATAAGGGCTGTTGTTTCCTGTTTTAAGACCTACCTCCCAACTGACAGCCCGACTCCCAAAATTACAGACAAACAGAGATTCCTTCCACACCAAAGGCAACAGAACAGAAAGCTCTTGCTGCCCACAGAGTGTCCACGTTGGCCCACCAAGTACACCACAAAGCCAAAGATTCCAGGCTTTCTTTCCTGCCGAGAAGGCCTGCTGTTTCCTGTTTTCAGTCCTGCCTCCCAACTGTCAAACTGACTCCCAAAATTGCATATGGACGAAGATTCCTCCCACAACAAAGGTGCCAGCACAGAAAACTCTTGCTGCCTAAGGAGTCTCCAGTCTCATCC
>NW_020892132.1:0-1247 GCF_003945725.1 Corapipo altera
TAGTCTTGGGGGATACCTTCTCTGGGTGGCCAGAGGCTGTTCCTTGTTGCACTAAGCAGGTGGGGAAAGAGACTGCAATCCTCTTCAATGCAATCCTCCCTGTATTTGGGATGCCTTTGGGAATGTCATCAGGCAGAGGTTCCCACTTGACTGCAGAAACAAAATGCTTCACTCTTGTTTTGCTCTTCTGACAACAGTTCAAACCCTGTTGACGTGGGAGGAAAATTTCCATTTCTTTTTAGTGCCAAATGTGATCCAAGTGTTGCCTACAAGTGTCTGTGTTAAGTAAGCAAAACTCTGTAATGAACATGGAAACAGTGTGTGTGATGTAAAGCCCTGTGTGGCTGTCACTGAAGTGCTGAGGCTGAACAACAGCCCCTGAGCCAAAGCTGAGCTCCAGATGAACCTTCCAACCTAATGGGCTGTGTCTCCATGGATCTGCTCATGAGCTAAACCTGGGTCTATTTGTTGGTAAAAATGTGGTGTGATGGGACTCCACCTGTGTATCTGCTCCTGAACCAAACAGCTGTGCTTATTAGGAAGATCTGTTAGTCTGGGCTCATTAGTGAATCCTCTTTGTATCTGTTCATTAACAAAATATGTCTGATTGTGAGCAAAATCTGATCTTTATCTTTCTGTATCTAGAGAGTGGTCAAGGCCATGGCAGTGGATGTCTGACCTTGTTTGGCAGTGGATGGTGCAGGGGGAGCCTTGGTTTGGGAGAAGTAGAACATTGCTCCCAAGATTCTGCTCTGGCCAAATAAGGAACAACAGAATCTTAGAGAAGTCCTGGAGAATTGGATCAGGGCTGGAACTCAAGCAAACAGGATGTGAGCTGAGCTCTGGGGACCCAGAGAAGATCAAACCAAACGTGACAGTCTCTGTGGGGAAAACCAGTGATGCTGAGAACCGAGGTCAAGAAGCAGACACCTGAGCTTTGGGGGGCACCAGATGCCAAAAAACCCACCAGAGACTCCCAGAGAAGACCCCAAATGACCAAACAGGGACTTGCAATAGGGGATGTGACTGTGTAAAGCACAGTAATGGACATGTGTTCAGTAAGGGGGAATATCCAAGGCCTCTGGAATCAGTGTGTGGAATCCCAAGCCCTGCCTGTGTCCCTGAGCAGGCTGGATTAGAAGAACTCTCCTGCAGGCGTCCAGCACGCTGCCCTAAAGAATGCCTGCTTCTTAACACCTTCCAGCTGGGGTTAAGGAGTTGCTTTCTGCTGCTTTTGGGGACCATTT
>NW_020892133.1:0-1247 GCF_003945725.1 Corapipo altera
TCTGGGCTGTAGGATTTGGGATCTGGGCTGTAGGATTTAGGTTCTGGGTTGTAGGATTTGGGCTCTGGGTCGTTGTGCTCTGGGGTTCTGCCCCCACCTGCTCTCCTCGCCCTCCAGCAGTTTCCTGTAGGTCGCGATCTCGATGTCCAGGGCCAGCTTGACGTTCATGAGCTCCTGGTACTCGCGGAGCTGCCGGGCCAGGTCCTGCTTGGCCTGTTGCAGGGCCCCCTCGAGCCCCCCCAGCTTGGCCCGGGCGTCCTTCAGCGCCAGCTCCCCGCGCTCCCCCGCCCCGGGCCCCCCCGCCCCCCGCCCCCAGCGCGCCCCCAGGGGGGGGACACCGCTGGCACCGGGGGCACGGGAACCCTGGCACGGGATCCCCAGAGTGCCGGGATCCCCCCGGTCCTGGGATCCCCATGTCCTGGGATCCCCCGTGTCCCGGGATCCACAGAGTCCCAAAATCACCAGTGTCCCGGGATCCCCAGTGTCCCAGGATCCCCAGAGTCCCAACATCACCAGGATCCCAGGATCCCCCGTGTCCCAGGATCCCCAGAGTCCCAAAATCACCAGGATCCCAAGATCCCCAGTGTCCTGGTGTCACCAGTGTCCCAGGATCCCCAGAGTCCCAGGATCCCCCATGTCCTGGGATCCCCAGAGTCCCAACATCGCCAGGATCCCAGGATCCCCCGTGTCCCAACATCCCCCATGTCCCAACATCCCCTGTGTCCCAACATCCCCTGTGTCCCAGGATCCCCAGTGTCCCAAAATCACCAGGATCCCAGGATCCCCAGTGTCCTGGTGTCACCAGTGTCCCAGGATCCCCCGTGGCCCGGGATCCCCAGAGTCCCAACATCACCAAGATCCTGGGATCTCCCGTGTCCCGGGATTCCCCAGAGTCCCAACATCCCCTTTGTCCCAGGATCCCTTGTGAACTGGGATGCGCCATGTCCCGGGATCCCCAGAGTCTCAGCATCCAGGGTTGGGATGGGACCCCAGGTTGGGATGGGATGGGACCCCCCAGGGATAGGAAAGGACTCCCTGGGATGTGATGGGAGCCCCTGGGGTGGGATGGGACCCCTCGAGGTTGGGATGGGACCCCCTGGGGCTGGGATGGAACCCCCGGGGTTGGGATGAGGCGGCTCCGGCTCCAGGCAGATTTGGAGCCGGAATTTCTCCCCCGTGGAGGCTCCGGGGCAGGGAGGGGGAGGAGGAGGAGGAGGAGGAGGAGGAAACCAAAGTCCAAACATCAC
>NW_020892134.1:0-1247 GCF_003945725.1 Corapipo altera
CCCGGCCCCGTGTCCCCAGATGTCCCCGGACGTGTCGGGGACAGTCCCAGCCCCATGTCCCCGTGTCCCCAAAGGTCCCAGGACACGCCGGGGACATTCCCTGCCCCAAATGTCCCCCCCCGTGTCCCCGTGTCCCCAAAGGTCCCAGGACACACCGGGGACATTCCCTGCCCCAAATGTCCCCCCCCCGTGCCCCTGTGTCCCCAAAGGTGCCAGGACACACCGGGGACATTCCCTGCCCCGCCACCTCCAAACCCGGGTGTCGCTGCCTCTCCCGATGTCCCCACCCCTGAGGTGACCCCGAGGTGACCCCGAGGTGACCCCGAGGTCCCCGCAGGCGGTGGCCGAGATGCTGATGGAGAACAAGACCCTGCAGAGCCTCAACCTCGAGTCCAACTTCATCACGAGCGAGGGGATGAGGAGCATCATCCAGGCCGTGCCCCACAGCCCCGCCCTGGCCGAGCTCCGCGTGGACAACCAGGTGGGCACGGGGGACACCCCCTGGAATGTCACCCCCTGGAATGTCACCCCTGGCAGTGTCACCCCCTGGCAGTGTCACCCCCTGCAATGTCACCCCTGCAATGTCACCCCCTGCAATGTCACCCCCTGCAATGTCACCCCTGCAATGTCACCCCTGCACTGTCACCCCTGGCAGTGTCACCCCCTGCAGTGTCACCCCCTGGCACTGTCACCCCTGTAATGTCACCCCCTGCAATGTCACCCCTGCAATGTCACCCCTGGCAGTGTCACCTCTGCAATGTCACCCCTGGCAGTGTCATCCCCTGGCAGTATCACCCCTGTAATGTCACAACCTGCACTGTCACCTCTGGCAGTGTCACCCTTGCAATGTCACCCCTGCAATGTCACCCCCTGCAATGTCACCCCTGCAGTGTCACCCCCTGCAATGTCAACCCTGCAATGTCACCCCTGGCAGTGTCACCCCCTGAAATGTCACCCCCTGCTCGGCCACCCCCGTCAGTGTCAACTCCTGTGTGGCCACCCCTGGCAGTGTCACCCCCTGAAACATGGAGATGGGGGACAGAGGAGGGGACAGGGGACAGGGGAGGTGACAGGGCTGTCCCTGGGGGACAGGGGAGGTGACAGGAGGACAGGGGAGGTGACAGGGGGACAGGGGAGGTGACAGCGGAGGTGACAGGGGACAGGGGGACAGGGGAGGTGACAGGGCTGTCCCCGCTGTCCCCCCCCCCGCAGTGCCAGCGCCTGGGGGACACGGCGGAGATGGAGAT
>NW_020892135.1:0-1246 GCF_003945725.1 Corapipo altera
TACAGAAGAAAACAGAAGGAACCACTTATTATATGTAATAATTTACAGACCTGTTCTTCCTTTATAATGTCTTGGGCTTCCTGAAGTAGTTTTTTCTTGGCCTCTCTTTCAGCTCTGTTTTGCTCTTCATATGTCGTAGTTACCACAGCCAAGATCAGATTGAAGAGATAAAATGAGCAGAGAAGGATGAATACCACAAAAAAAAAAAAGGAGGTCACTCCAGATGTACGGATAGTCTGTGAGGAAAAGGTAAAAATTGTGATATATTCTTAACAAACTATTATTTACAATACAATTTCAAACTAACTTTAAACAATTTCTTTTCCTGTGCAATACAAAGGGTTAACATACTGCACTATTTTCATTAAACAAGAGTAGAATCAGCCTCTGGTCCAAGCTATACTGAAGGTCTAGAAATACACCCAGTCAAGAGTTCCCTCAGCCTTGAAGTAAATGGATTTCAGCTCTTAAAATCCTCTCGATGTTCACACCATGTTTTCTTTCTAGCATAACACCTCAAATATTCATAACAATACCTTAACCTGCACAGAAGAATTTTTAAGACCCATTCTTAAAATTAAATTCAATTAAATATCTCCCAGCAAATCAGGTAAATGAACATCAAAGGTTAAGTTATGAGAAGACAACTTCAGCAGTGAAGAGCTATACAGGTAGCTACAGAAGAAATAAAACTCAGAAATAAAAATGGGATTATCTAAACAACCATGAAAGATGTTATAATTACAGAATCAAGAGTCAATATTGAGAGTGATTATCTTACACTTATATTTGTTTAAATGGCAGCAGATTAGATGGCTCAAAATTAAGCTTTGAGACATTCAAATGAAAAAAGAATTTATATCTATTTTAAAAAAGAAGTCTTATTAAAGGTTGATGGAAAAAAAAGCTAAAATGGACAAGGCAGAGGATAATTCTTGTCTAGCAAAGGCATTGCATAGACATAGGGGATCCAGAGAGTTGTCTACATGCATTTTTATAGCATTTCTGAAAAAAAACCAAACCATCAGAATTCAAAAGTTACATTTAACTCTCTGAATCAAAACATCAAGCCTCCAAATTTTTAGTATCAGTTGTCAGAAATTATCTGAAACTAAAGTGGTGAGCCTAAAGTTTTGGTGAGGAGTCAGGACTTAAAAGGAAGAGGAACAGAGAAGGCAACAAGTCCTCACGCTCCCTGCAGCAGCAGTGAGCTCACTGGCTGGATCTGCTGTATATCCCAATCCTT
>NW_020892136.1:0-1246 GCF_003945725.1 Corapipo altera
CCCCCCCCATCCCAGCACTCACCTCCTGAAGGGTCCCGGGGGCGTCGATTTTGGGGGGTTTTGGGGGGGCGGAAAAAAGAGAGGGGGGAGAGAAACCAAAAATCAGTCCCAGGTGTGGTGGGCGTGTCCCAGGTGAGGTGGGCGTGTCCCAAGTGGGGTGGGCGTGTCCCAGGTGTGATGGGCGTGTCCCAGGTGAGGTGGGCGTGTCCCAGGCCCTCCCAGCGCTCCCAGTTCACCCAGTTTGAGCAGCCAGCCCTCCTGGTCGGGGTTGAAGAAGGTGTGGGGGGGTTGGGTTTGGGTGGGTGTGGCTGAGTGTAGGTGGGCGTGGCTGTGCCCAGGTGAGGTGGGCGTGTCCCAGGCCCTCCCAGTGCTCCCAGTTCACCCAGTTTGAGCAGCCAGCCCTCGCGGTCGGGGTTGAAGAAGGTGTGGGGGGGTTGGGATTGGATGGGGTTTGAGTGGGCGTGGCTGGGCGTGGCTGTGATGGGCGTGTCTCAGGTGAGGTGGGCGTGTCCCAGGCCCTCCCAGTGCTCCCAGTTCACCCAGTTTGAGCAGCCAGCCCTCCCGGTCGGGGTTGAAGAAGGTGTGGGTCAGGTCGTTGCCGTCGTCCTCGGGGATCTTGAAGGGCTCCGACCGGATGCTCTCGTACAGGTTCTGGGAAAGGGGGCGGGGTCACACCCGGACACGCCCACCCGGAGGCCACGCCCCCTCGGCACACACCCCATTAGGCTCCGCCCACCCCGAGCAGCCCCTCCCGTCCCCGACACCCCCAGCCCCGCCCCACCCCTTCAGGCTCCACCCCTGCGACCACACCCTCTTAAACTCCGCCCCTATGCCCCCTTTAGGCCACGCCCCACACGGGCCACGCCCTAAAGAGCTCCCTGCACCCCCCCCCCAAGAGACCCCAAACCCACCCCACCCCTTCAGGCTCCACCCTCACAGCCCCACCCCTTTAGGTTCCACCCACAAGGGGCCTAACCCGGTTAAGCCACGCCCATTTTAAGCCCCGCCCACCCTGAGCAGCCCCTCGGGCGGGGCCCTCCTGTCACTGCCACCCCCAGGCCCTCCCCCCATATGAGACCCCCTGAAACCCCAGCCCCGCCCCCAGGGGCCACGCCCAGTTAAGCCACGCCCTTTTTAAGCCCCACCCACCCTGAGCAGCTCCTCGGGCAGGTCCCCCCTTGTCATTGATACCCCCCAGACCTTCATCCCCCACCCTCCCCAAACACCCCAACCCCACCCCACCCCC
>NW_020892137.1:0-1246 GCF_003945725.1 Corapipo altera
TGGGGACAGTGGCAGTGCCATTCCATCCAGAGGGACACATGTGGGACTTTGGGGACAGTGACCATGTCACCCCAGCAGAGGAGACGTGGGTGATGTGGGTGACAGGGGTGACATGGGACAGTGACCGTGTCCCCCCGGCCGGGGCGTGGTGTGGTGACGGTGACACATGTGTGACATGTGTGACATGGGACAGTGACCGTGTCACCCCAGTGGAGGGGACGTGGGTGATGTGGGTGACATGTGTGACATGGGACAGTGACCGTGTCCCCGCGGCCGGGGCGTGGTGTGGTGACAGTGACACATGTGTGACATGGGACAGTGGCCGTGTCCCCCCGGCCGGGGCGTGGCGCGGTGACGGTGACACGCGTGTCCCCAGGATGATCACAAACTGTCCCTGGATGAGCTGGGCAGGAAGTACCAGGTGGACCTGTCCCGGGTGAGATGTCCCCCTGTCCCTGTGTCCCCCTGTCCCTGTGTCCCCCTGTCCCCGTGTCCCTGTGTCCCTGTGAGCCCGTGTCCCCGTGTCCCCCTGTCCCCGTGTCCCTGTGACCCCGTGTCCCTGTGTCCCCGTGTCCCCGTGTCCCTATGTCCCCCTGTCCCCGTGTGCCCCTGTCCTCGTGTCCCCGTGTCCCCTTGCCCCTATGTCCCCCTGTCCCCATGTCCCCGTGTCCCCGTGTCCCCATGTCCCCGTGTCCCTGGTGTCCCCCTTTTCCTGTGACCCCATGTCTCTGTGACTCCGTGTCCCTGTGTCCCCCCGTCCCTGTATCCTCATGTCCCTATGTCCCTGTGTCCCCCTGTCCCTGTGTCCCCCTGTCCCTATGTCCCTGTATCCCCCTGTCCCCCTGTCCCTATGTCCCCCTGTCCCGTGTCCCCATGTCCCTGTGACCCCGTGTCCCCTGTCCCTGTGTCCCCTGTCCCTGTGTCCCCCTGTCCCTGTGACCCCTGTCCCTGTGTCCCCGTGTCCCTGTGTCCCCCTGTCCCTGTGTCCCCGTGTCCCCGTGTCCCTATGTCCCCCTGTCCCCGTGTGCCCCTGTCCTCGTGTCCCCGTGTCCCCTTGCCCCTATGTCCCCCTGTCCCCATGTCCCCTTGTTCCCCTGTCCCTGTGTCCCCCTGTCCCCATGTCCCTGGTGTCCCCCTTTTCCTGTGACCCCATGTCTCTATGACCCCGTGTCCCCCCGTCCCCCGTCCCTGTATCCTCATGTCCCTGTGTCCCCCTGTCCCCTGTGACCCCGTGTCCCTGTGTCCC
>NW_020892138.1:0-1246 GCF_003945725.1 Corapipo altera
AGACAAAGAAAAGACCCGTGAGTGTTCCTAGGGAATGCTTTAGGGAGCAGAGGGAGGAATGGACGGGAGGATAGTTCGGAGACTGAGTTCCGTGAAGAACCTGCCAGGTAGGACGGTAGCCTCGAAGGACCTGCACGGTCACGCCTGCCGCGGCCCCCACGGTCCCCGGCCACCAGCCGTGCGCACCGAGCAGAACCGCGGCCAGCGCCGCCAGCCCCGTTCCGCGCCGCCGCCGAATGCACCGATCCGCCGCCCGGTCTCTCGCTGCCCCCGACAGCCCCGGCTCTCTGCTCCGGCCGGGCTGCCTCCTTTCCGCCTCCTCTCCCTCCTCTGCCTTCTTCGCCCTCCCCTGCCCTCCTCCGGCAACTCCGCCCAGGCACTGTGTCGGGCGTCTTTGCCTCTCGTACTCTCGTCTGCTGCCGCTTTGATGCGGAGGGCAGGTGAGAGCGGCGGCAGCGGGGCGGCGGGGCGGCGGTCGGGGCTCGGCACCGCGGAGGCGGCGGGGTCGGGCTTGTTGGCAGGGCAGCGGATGAGTATCGGGGAGCTCAAGATTGGTGGAAAGGAGGTGACCCGGCGGGAGCAGAGTACCGGCACTGTCGGGGACAGAGAGAGGTCGGGTGGCGGATCCACACATTCGGCGCTGGTGGGGAACGGGGCTGGCATCGCTGACCGCGGTTCTACTCGGTGCGCACGGCTGGTGACCGGGGACCCCCGTCAGCAGGAGTGCTCCTGCTGCCAGCAAGGATGCTTCCCGGGACAGACCAGCAGAGGTTGTACCGGACTGCCAAGCCCGGAGGGATGTTCTGCCTCTCTTGCTCTCGACCACCCCACCGCCCCGCTACAACCGCTCTCGCCTTCTCTCCGCATCCTTCTGCACCCGACGAGAGCACTAGAGGCACCGGGTAAAGTGCAGGGACGGAGCTGGTAGATGAACGCAGGGGAGGGAGAAGAAGGCAGAGGAGGGGGAGGAGGCGGAGAGGTGGCGACCCGGTCGGAGCAGAGAACCGGGGTTGTCGGGGGCAGTGAGAGGCCGGGTGGCGGATCGGTGCATTCGACGCCGGCGGGGAACGGGGTTGGTTGCGTTGACCGCGGCTCTGCTCGGTGAGCACGGTTGGCGGTCGGGGACCGTGGGGACCGCGGCAGGGGTGGTCTTGCAGGTCCCTCGAGCCTGCCGTCCTACCTGGCAGGTTCTTCACGGAACTCAGTCTCCGAACTATCCTCCCGTCCCTCCCTCCCTCTGCTCCCT
>NW_020892139.1:0-347 GCF_003945725.1 Corapipo altera
GGATTCCAGAGGATCTTGGAATGCTGGGATTGAGGATTCCAGAGGAGGAACGGGAGCGGTTCCGAGAGCTCGGAACACCGGGATTGGGGATTCCAGAGGAGCTCCGAATGCTGGGATTGGGGATTCCAAAGGAACCAGGGAGCGGCTCTGAGGGATCGGAACGCCGGGATTGGGGATTCCACAGGAGCTTGGAATGTCGGGATCAAGGATTCCAGAGGAGCTCGGAATGTTGGGATTGGGGATTCCAGAGGATCTTGGAATGCCGGGATTGGGAATTCCACAGGAGCAAAAGGAGCGGATCCGAGGGCTCGGAACGCCGGGATCAGGGATTCCAGAGGAACAGGGAG
>NW_020892139.1:447-1245 GCF_003945725.1 Corapipo altera
GGGATCAGGGATTCCAGAGGAACAGGGAGAGGCTCTGAGGGTTCGGAAGGTCGGGATTGGGGATTCCAGAGGAGTTTGGAATGTTGGGATTAGGAATTCCAGTGGAGCAAAGGGAGTGGTTCAGAGGGCTCAGAACGCCGGGATTAGGGATTCCAGAGGATCTCGAAACGCTGGGATTGGGGATTCCAGAGGATCTCGGAATGTTGGGATTGGGGATTCCAGAGAATCTCGGAATGTTGGGATTGGGGATTCCAGAGGATCTTGGAATGTTGGGATTGGGGATTCCAGAGGATCTTGGAATGTTGGGATTGGGGATTCCAGAGGAGTCCGGAATGCTGGGATTGGGGATTCCAGAGGAGCTCGGAATGTTGGGATTGGGGATTCCAGAGGAACTCGGAATGTTGGGATTGGGGATTCCAGAGGAGCTTGGAATGTTGGGATTGGGGATTCCAAAGGAACCAGGGAGCGGCTCCGAGGGATCGGAACGCCGGGATTGGGGATTCCACAGGAGCTTGGAATGTCGGGATCAAGGATTCCAGAGGAGCTCGGAATGCCGAGATTGGGAATTCCAGAGGAGCAACGGGAGTGGCTCACAGGGTTCGGAATGCCGGGATCAGGGATTCCACAGGAGTTCGGAATGTTGGGATTGGGGATTCCAGAGGATCTTGGAATGTTGGGATTGGGGATTCCAGAGGATCTTGGAATGTTGGGATTGGGAATTCCAGAGGAGTCAAGGAGTGGCTCCGAACAATCGGAATGCCGGGATCAGGGATTCCACAGGAGTTCGGAATGTTGGGA
>NW_020892140.1:0-1245 GCF_003945725.1 Corapipo altera
TTTTTGTGTCCTGTTTTCAGACCTGCCTCACAACTGACAACTTGACTCCCAAAATTGCATACGGACGATAATTTCTCTCCAACCAAAGGTGCCAGCACAGAAAGCTCTTGCTGCCCATGGAGTCCCCAGGGAGACACACTAACTGCACCACCAGGTCAAAGTTTCCAGGTGTTCTTTCCTGGGGAGAAGGGCTGTTGTTTCCTGTTTTAAGACCTACCTCCCAACTGACAGCTCGACTCCCAAAATTACATACAAATAGAGATTCCTTCCACACCAAAGGCAACAGAACAGAAAGTTCTTGCTGCCCACAGAGTGCCCACCCTGACCCACCAAGTACACCACAAAGCCAAAGATTCCAGGCTTTCTTTCCTGCCGAGAAGGCCTGTTGTTTCCCGTTTTCAGTCCTGCCTCCCAACTGTCAAACTGACTCCTAAAATTTCTGGGAAAACTGTGGTTTAGACAGGTTTTAAAATGGTTTTTGGTGGTGTCTTTGCAAACACATGCTTCTTCTTCCCAGCACCCCCCACCGTTATCCATGCAGGAATGTCCTGGGAAGGTGTCCTGAGGTGTATCCCATTGGCCTTTGTTAACCTCTTCCTGTGATTGGGTGTTCCTGTAAACCCCTTGAGACTTCTAATTGGTTACTCTGTGAATCCTCCTAAACCCGATAAAATGTAACATCCCCCACAATAAACTCTCTCTTGCCTCCCCTCCACGCCCGAGTCCTGTGACCTGTCTCCCTGCCGGACATGGGGTTACGTGCGGGGGGGAGGGGGGAGCACCTTTCCCCTCCAGGCTCAGGGCCTGAAAAAGCCCTGGGATACCCCTGGAGTTTCCCCTTCCCCATCCCTCAAGGCGTCGCAATGGTTCTTCAGATGGAGAAGGAACTAGAACTGGGCCAGCCCCACGCCGTAGATGGGGAAAGGGATCCAGACAAACTGTCAAACTGACTCCCAAAATTCCATACGGACGAAGATTCCTCCCACAACAAAGGTGCCAGCACAGAAAGCTCTTGCTGCCTAAGGAGTGTCCAGTCTGACCCACCAAATGCACAACAAAACCACACTTTCCAGGCTTCCTTTTCTGGGGAGAAGTACTTTTGTGTCCTGTTTTCACACCTACCTCCCAACTGTCACCCTCACTCCAAAAATTGCATATGCACGATGATTTCTCTCCAACCAAAGGTGCCAGCACAGAAAGCTCTTGCTGCCCATGGAGTCCCCAGGCTGACAAACCAACTGCACC
>NW_020892141.1:0-1244 GCF_003945725.1 Corapipo altera
AGGGTTGGACTGGATGGTCCTTGGGGGTCCCTTCCAGCTCAGCACAATCTGTGACTCTGACTGTTGTGAATCTGTGACTCTGCACATCTGCTGCTGTTTGAGGACCCCAGTGCCCCCCTGCAGCAGTGCAAAGGTTAATGCTCAGACCCACCTGGGACTCCTCAGCTCTCCAGTAGATCCCAGTTCCCAAATTCTCCTCAGGTGATGGAAAGGAGCAGCACAGGTACCTCCTGGTACCCTGGCCCACCTGCAGTGAGTGTCAAGACCAGCACACAGCCCCTGAACCTCCTGGGGGGTCACAAACGTTTCCCTGACTGCTGTGAGAAGGGAACAGGGTAGGGGAACATCCCAGGCTGCCAGAGCATCCATCAACACCCTGGGCTGCTCCTGGAGGTAATACTTTCCCTTCCTAAAGTGTGTAATGAGGATTTACCAGGATGGATACATGAGTTCTCACATTTGGAGTGGAGTTCATGTTTTAATCAACAGTGTAAGAAGCTGAACATGATGGGATTGAATGTTCCTCTCCAGACAGGCAGAGCTGCTCTGCTTCCCTACTTCATTTCTCTCTGTACTTCATGTAACCAACATGAAGCAGGTTTATCTCATTTTCAGTTTTCAGTCCAAAGAGCTGGCAAAAAACCTGAGAATGACATCACCTGTGCAGGTAGGAAGTGTCACTGCGTAGCAAAAAGTGGTGGGAATATTTCTTGGTGACAGTGGCAGCTCGAGCTGGAACTGGCTGCTCAGCCATGAGACACATGGAATGCCCTGGAGGGTTTGGAACTTTGCTTGGGCATATCCTGCACTGCAAATCCCACGTGCTGCCTTTTCCCTCTCAGGGGATTCCAAAGGCTGGGACAGCAGCATGTGGTGCAAATTGAATTTGTGGGGAGTAATGGGTGCATGACCCCAGAAATGGAGACCGGGAAATGCCCAAATCCATGGGGGTTTCAGAGAGAGGCTGGAAAAAAGCACGACTGGAGGAGCTGGAGAGAGAAAGAGCCCAGCTGGTTGTGCTGAGTGCTGAGGTGCCATTGCCTGTTCTCCCATGGGATGTGGAGGAGGGAAAAGCTTCCTGTTCCAACTGCAGCCTTAGACACGTGTTGGAGCCTGAACTCAGGTTTGGGCAGGAGAGGTCAGGTGAGAGATTCCAGAATCACAGAAAATGCTGGGCTGGAAGGGACTCCCAAGGATCATCCAGTCCAACCCTCAGCCCTGCACAGGCCCAGCCCCAAGAGTCA
>NW_020892142.1:0-1244 GCF_003945725.1 Corapipo altera
TGACTCTTGGGGCTGGGCCTGTGCAGGGCTGAGGGTTGGACTGGATGATCCTTGGGAGTCCCTTCCAGCCCAGCATTTTCTGTGATTCTGGAATCTCTCACCTGACCTCTCCTGCCCAAACCTGAGTTCAGGCTCCAACACGTGTCTAAGGCTGCAGTTGGAACAGGAAGCTTTTCCCTCCTCCACATCCCATGGGAGAACAGGCAATGGCACCTCAGCACTCAGCACAACCAGCTGGGCTCTTTCTCTCTCCAGCTCCTCCAGTCGTGCTTTTTTCCAGCCTCTCTCTGAAACCCCCATGGATTTGGGCATTTCCCGGTCTCCATTTCTGGGGTCATGCACCCATTACTCCCCACAAATTCAATTTGCACCACATGCTGCTGTCCCAGCCTTTGGAATCCCCTGAGAGGGAAAAGGCAGCACGTGGGATTTGCAGTGCAGGATATGCCCAAGCAAAGTTCCAAACCCTCCAGGGCATTCCATGTGTCTCATGGCTGAGCAGCCAGTTCCAGCTCGAGCTGCCACTGTCACCAAGAAATATTCCCACCACTTTTTGCTACGCAGTGACACTTCCTACCTGCACAGGTGATGTCATTCTCAGGTTTTTTGCCAGCTCTTTGGACTGAAAACTGAAAATGAGATAAACCTGCTTCATGTTGGTTACATGAAGTACAGAGAGAAATGAAGTAGGGAAGCAGAGCAGCTCTGCCTGTCTGGAGAGGAACATTCAATCCCATCATGTTCAGCTTCTTACACTGTTGATTAAAACATGAACTCCACTCCAAATGTGAGAACTCATGTATCCATCCTGGTAAATCCTCATTACACACTTTAGGAAGGGAAAGTATTACCTCCAGGAGCAGCCCAGGGTGTTGATGGATGCTCTGGCAGCCTGGGATGTTCCCCTACCCTGTTCCCTTCTCACAGCAGTCAGGGAAACGTTTGTGACCCCCCAGGAGGTTCAGGGGCTGTGTGCTGGTCTTGACACTCACTGCAGGTGGGCCAGGGTACCAGGAGGTACCTGTGCTGCTCCTTTCCATCACCTGAGGAGAATTTGGGAACTGGGATCTACTGGAGAGCTGAGGAGTCCCAGGTGGGTCTGAGCATTAACCTTTGCACTGCTGCAGGGGGGCACTGGGGTCCTCAAACAGCAGCAGATGTGCAGAGTCACAGATTCACAACAGTCAGAGTCACAGATTGTGCTGAGCTGGAAGGGACCCCCAAGGACCATCCAGTCCAACCCT
>NW_020892143.1:0-1244 GCF_003945725.1 Corapipo altera
TGTGGACTTCAGTGGAGACAGTGCCCTGGACTCGGGAATTCCAGGGACAGCAGAGCACAGAGCCTCATGCCTCCACAATTTCTGTTTTCTTCAAAGGTATGTCCACACTTTTGCGGACAATTCCCAAAACACCTGGAATGTCTTTGCAATCCTGTGCTGCTGCTGCTTTCCAAGGCATTGTCTTTTGGTGGCTGCTCCAAGGGCCCAGGAGGTGCAGGGCACCCCAGAACAGTGGAGGTCAGGAGAGACCAATGGAAGTCCTCTTTTCCTGCTCAGAGCAGGACAAACTTCCCACTCACCTCCTGAAGCTCTGGGCCTTGTCCCATTGTGCTCCGAACACCGCCAGTGTCAGAGAGGTCCCTGTCTCTTGGGCAGCTCTTCCAGGGCTGCATGGAAGGCCCTGTGTGCTACCAGGAGGTGGGAATGGTTTCTTCAGCTGAGCCTCCCAGCTGGGCCACCAGGAGATGCCACTGAGGCTGCCTGCACTGCTGAGCACATGCCATGGCCCCATGGAGAGCACAGGGCTGTGTGCAGGGAATGCCCCTTGCTCTGCATTCCCCTTCCAGACCAGGGAGTACTAAGCCCTTCTGGGCAGAAAGGCTGGAAAGAGGAGAGAAAGTCTGTCCCAACAGAGTCCCTTGCACTGTAGGTCCTATGTGGAGCCTTCACTCCTAATCCTGAGAGCTCCTTACTGTCCCTCTCCAGAGCTCACCCCATAACCCTGGTCTCTGATGCCCTCAGGAATGGTGCCCTTTCCATGGCACTGCAGAGGCCACATCTGGATTGCTGCGCCCCACTCTGTGACCCCAGCGACAAGAGAGGGGGTGGTGAACTGTCCTGGAGAGAGGGACTGGCAGAGGACGAGGCAGAGCAGTAGAGAACAACGGGCAGGAGCAGCTGACATCGGGGGTGAGGGCACTGGGCTTGTGGAACATGGTGGAGATGGGCAAGGTGGAGAGGAGGGGATGCAACTGCTACCTCCACCACCTTCAGGAGGTGCTGGAAAGGATGAAGCCAAATGCTCCTGAGAGGTGCAGTGCAAAAGGGCAAGAGGCAACAATCCCATGGTGCCAGAAAGGAAATTCCAGCTGTCTCTGGGGGAAAAGAAGGGACAGGCCTGGGAGAGCTGCTCAAGAGACAGTGACCTCTTAAACGGTGTCAGTGCTCAGAAGTCACCAGGACAAGGCCCAGAGTGTTCTGAGGTGCCTGGGCAGTTTGGTCTGCCCAGAGCAGTTGGTAGGAGC
>NW_020892144.1:0-1244 GCF_003945725.1 Corapipo altera
TGCCGAGGACAAACTGGGAGGGTGTTTGCGAGGGAAGGGGGGAGAAGGAGCTTTTGACGCGCTTTTTTTTACTTCTTCATCCCACAGAATTGCCACGAGAGGAAATACTTCAGAGGGGCTTCCCTCCAGATAAGCCCTGAATATGCAGGGAGGTTTCAACCGGGAGAAAGGAACTGTGGAAGAAAAGCAGCCTAAAAATAGCCAGTGGGGATCATCAGGTTTGCCAGCCCAGAAAAACAAGGAGGGAGATGAGGGAATCGGGTTCCAATTCCTAATGATTTGGTGGGTGTAGGAATGCTCTCTGTGTGTTTTGCAGTCCCTTTTGATTCCTGGGATGATTTTAAAATGATGGCTTTAGCAATCAACTAAATTGGAGATGTTGTTTTTGAGCGGAAATGAGGCCAAACAAATGCAGAGTTTTGGGTCATTTTTTGGGGTGATTTGGGTCATTTTTGGGGTCAGTTTTGGGTCATTTTTGGGGGTGATTTGGGTCAGTTTTGGGTCAGCTTTTGGGATGATTTGGGTCAGTTTTGGGTCAGCTTTTGGGATGATTTGGGTCAGTTTTTGGGGTCAATTTTGGGTCAGTTTTTGGGGCGATTGGAGTGGGTTTTGGGTCAGTTTTTAGGGAGCACTGGGTGTTACTGGGGCTTGTTGGGGAGCACTGGGTGTTACTGAGGGTTGTTGGGAAGCACTAGGTGTTACTGGGGAGCACTGGGAGAGGAGAATAAAAAATAAACGAAATAAAAAAGGAAACATAAAATACAAAAGAAAGATAAAAAAATTAAAAGCAAAAAACTAAAAAGGAAATAAAATGAAAATGAAATAAAAGAGAAAAAAAAAAAAAACAAAAAGAACCCTATTCTTGGGCACCCCGTTTCCTCTCCCCCCCCTCTGAACCGTAAATGGCGGGGACACCCTTAAAATGTGAGAAGGGGACCCCAGAATGTGGCGGGGGGGAACCCCAGGGAGCCGAAAAAGTGGAGGAGGAACCGCAGTAAGAAAGCGAGGTCGGGTGTACCCCGTCGGCGCATGCCCAGTCGTTAGCAAGACACCGGTGATCATGTGGTAACTAAGGGTGGCCAGGAGCAGGAACGGGGACGCATGCGCGGTGGGTCTTGTGCCGGTGCAGTGCTCCCTGTCAAACTGGGTTAAACTGGGAGGAACTGGGAGAAACTGGGCCAGAGGAAAAAGAACCGTTGGCATGGAAAGGTGAACCTGCCCCTTCCCCACCCGACCCAGGGTCC
>NW_020892145.1:0-368 GCF_003945725.1 Corapipo altera
GGTTTTGGGGTCCCAGGGTGGGTTTGGGGGTCTCAGAATACATTTTGGGGTCCCAGGGTATATTTTGGGGTGTCTGGGGTGGGTTTTGGGGTCCCAGGACGGTTTTGGGGTTCCAGGGTGTGTTTTGGGGTTCCAGGGCGGGTTTTGGGGTCCCAGGGCAAGATTTGGGGTCCCAGGGTGTGTTCTGCAGTCCCAGGGCAGGTTTGGGGTTTCCAAGGCAGGTTTTGGGGTCCCAGGACGGGTTTTAGGGTCCCAGGGTATATTTTGGGGGTTCTGGGGTGGGTTTTGGGGTCCCAGGGCAGGTTTTGGGGTCCCAGAGTGGGTTTTGGGGTCCCAGGGCAGGTTTTAGGATTTCCAGGATAGGTTTT
>NW_020892145.1:468-1244 GCF_003945725.1 Corapipo altera
GGGAGATAGAGGGGTCAGGGGGACCCCAAAAACACCCCAAAACTGGGTAAAGACCCCCTGCCAATGGGTCACATGGGGGGGGCACAAAGGGGGGGTCTGGGGGGGCTCAGGGGGTCTCTCCCATGGGGCAGGAACAGTTTAGGGAGTTATAAAGGAATTTCGGGGGTCCCAGGGTGAGGTTTGGGGTCCCAGGGTATATTCTGGGGTCCCAGGGCAGGTTTGGGGTTTCCAAGGCAGGTTTTGGGGTCCCAGGATGGGTTTTAGGGTCCCAGAGTATATTTTGGGGTGTCTGGGGTGGGTTTTGGGGTCCCAGGGTGGGTTTGGGGGTCTCAGAATACATTTTGGGGTCCCAGGGTATATTTTGGGGTGTCTGGGTTGGGTTTTGGGGTCTCAGGACGGTTTTGGGGTTCCAGGGTGTGTTTTGGGGTTCCAGGGCGGGTTTTGGGGTCCCAGGGCAAGATTTGGGGTCCCAGGGTGTGTTCTGCAGTCCCAGGGCAGGTTTTGGGGTCCCAGGGCAGGTTTGGGGTTTCCAAGGCAGGTTTTAGGGTCCCAGGGTATATTTTGGGGGTTCTGGGGTTGGTTTTGGGGTCCCAGGGCAGGTTTTAGGATTTCCAGGATAGGTTTTGGGGTCCCAGAGTGGGTTTTGTGGTTCCAGGGTGAGTTTTGGGGTCCCAAGGCAGGTTTTAGGGTTTCCAGGGCAGGTTTTGGGGTCCCTCACGTGGGGGTGCTCCTCCATCTCCCGCAGGGCTTTGATCTCGCGCAGGGTCTGGGGGGGG
>NW_020892146.1:0-617 GCF_003945725.1 Corapipo altera
CTGGGAGGGTGGGGAGGCCCTGGCACAGGTTGCCCAGAGAACCTGTGGCTGCCTCATCCCTGGAAGTATCAAAGGCCAGGATGGAGCAACCTGGGATGGTGGAAGGTGTCCCTGCCCATGGCACAGGGTGGGACTGGATGAGCTATAAGGTCCTTTCCAAACCAAATCATTCCATGGTTCTGTGGTTCAGTGACACCTCCAGTGTGTCTGTGCTGTGCAAGGGCAGCTTCCTGCACATCAGGACAGGAGGAATCACAGGATCATTTAGGTTGGAAAAGCCCTCCAGGATCAAGTCCAACCATTCCTCCAGCACTGCCAAGGCCACCACTAACCCGTGTCCCCAGGTGCCACATCCACACGGCTTTTAAATCCCTCCAGGAATGAGGACTCCACCACTGCCCTGGGCAGCCCCTTCCAGAGCTTAACAACTCTTTCAGTGAAGAAATATTCCCTAATATCCAACCTAAACCTCCCCTGGCACGACTTGAGGCCGTTTCCTCTCATCCTGCCCCTTGTTCCCTGGGAGCAGAGCCTGACCCCCTCCTGACTCCCTCCTCCTGTCAGGGAGTTGCAGAGAGGGAAAAGGTCCCCTCTGAGCCTCCTTTTCTCCAGGCTGA
>NW_020892146.1:627-1244 GCF_003945725.1 Corapipo altera
CTGGGAGGGTGGGGAGGCCCTGGCACAGGTTGCCCAGAGAACCTGTGGCTGCCTCATCCCTGGAAGTATCAAAGGCCAGGATGGAGCAACCTGGGATGGTGGAAGGTGTCCCTGCCCATGGCACAGGGTGGGACTGGATGAGCTATAAGGTCCTTTCCAAACCAAATCATTCCATGGTTCTGTGGTTCAGTGACACCTCCAGTGTGTCTGTGCTGTGCAAGGGCAGCTTCCTGCACATCAGGACAGGAGGAATCACAGGATCATTTAGGTTGGAAAAGCCCTCCAGGATCAAGTCCAACCATTCCTCCAGCACTGCCAAGGCCACCACTAACCCGTGTCCCCAGGTGCCACATCCACACGGCTTTTAAATCCCTCCAGGAATGAGGACTCCACCACTGCCCTGGGCAGCCCCTTCCAGAGCTTAACAACTCTTTCAGTGAAGAAATATTCCCTAATATCCAACCTAAACCTCCCCTGGCACGACTTGAGGCCGTTTCCTCTCATCCTGCCCCTTGTTCCCTGGGAGCAGAGCCTGACCCCCTCCTGACTCCCTCCTCCTGTCAGGGAGTTGCAGAGAGGGAAAAGGTCCCCTCTGAGCCTCCTTTTCTCCAGGCTGA
>NW_020892147.1:0-344 GCF_003945725.1 Corapipo altera
AACTGCACCATAAACCCAAAGCTTCCAGGCTTCCTTTCCTGGAAGTTAAGGTTGTAGTTTCTGTTTTCAGCCGGGCCTCCCAATTGACAGCCCGACTCCCAGAATTGCATCCAAACAAAGATTCCTCCCACACCAAAGATGCCAGCACAGAAAGCTCTTGCTTCTCATGGAGTCCCCAGGCTGCTCCACCAACTGCCCCACAAAGCCAAAGCTTCCAGGTTTTCTTTCCTGGGGATAACGGCTGCTGTTTCCTGTTTTCAGCCCTGTCTCACCACTGCCAGCTCGAATCCCAAATTGGCATACGGACGAAGATTCCTCGAAGACCAGAGGTGCCAGCAAAGAAA
>NW_020892147.1:444-799 GCF_003945725.1 Corapipo altera
GATTCCTCCAACAGCAAAGAGACAATGAGAGAAAGTTCTTGCTGCTCGTGGAGTGCCCAGACTGGCCAACCAATTGGACCACAAAGTCAAAGCTTCCAGGCTTTCTTTCCAGAGGAGAAGGCTTGCTGTTTCCTGTTTTCAACCTTGCCTCCCAAATGCCAGCCCTACATCCAAAATTGCATACGCACGAAGATTCCTCCCACAACAAAGGGGCCAGCACAGAAAGCTCTTGCTGCCTAAGGAGTCCCCAGGGGGACACACTAACTGCAGCACCAGGCCAAAGTTTCCAGGGGTTCTTTCCTGGGGATAAGGTCTGTTGTTTCCTGTTTGAAGACCTACCTCCCAACTGACAGCC
>NW_020892147.1:899-1243 GCF_003945725.1 Corapipo altera
AACTGCACCATAAACCCAAAGCTTCCAGGCTTCCTTTCCTGGAAGTTAAGGTTGTAGTTTCTGTTTTCAGCCGGGCCTCCCAATTGACAGCCCGACTCCCAGAATTGCATCCAAACAAAGATTCCTCCCACACCAAAGATGCCAGCACAGAAAGCTCTTGCTTCTCATGGAGTCCCCAGGCTGCTCCACCAACTGCCCCACAAAGCCAAAGCTTCCAGGTTTTCTTTCCTGGGGATAACGGCTGCTGTTTCCTGTTTTCAGCCCTGTCTCACCACTGCCAGCTCGAATCCCAAATTGGCATACGGACGAAGATTCCTCGAAGACCAGAGGTGCCAGCAAAGAAA
>NW_020892148.1:0-526 GCF_003945725.1 Corapipo altera
TTCCCTGAATTTTTCCCCAATTTTTCCCTGATTTTTCCTGATTTTTTTTCTCCATTTTTCCCAATTTTTCCCTGGTTTTTTCCTCGTTTTTCCCCATTTTTTTCCAATTCTCCTCTGATTTTTCCCAATTTTTCGCCGATTTTTCCCCAATTTTCCCCTGATTTTTCCAGTTTTTCTTGATTTTTTCCTAGTTATTTTCCTGATTTTTTCCCAATTTTTCCCTGATTTTTCCCAATTTTTTTTCTGATTTTTCCCAATTTTTCCCAATTTTTCCTTATTTTTCCTAATTTTTTTCCTGATTTTTTCCCAATTTTTTCCCAATTTTTCCCAATTTTTCCTGGGTTTTTTTCTCAATTTTTCCCAATTTTCCCCCAATTTTTCCCTGATTTTTCCCTGATTTTTCCCAATTTTTTTTCTGATTTTCCCTGATTTTCCCCCAATTTTTTCCTGTTTTTTTTCCGAATTTTTCCCAATTTTTCCCCAATTTTTCCCAGTTTTTTTCCTTACTTTTCCCCATTTTTCTTGG
>NW_020892148.1:626-1243 GCF_003945725.1 Corapipo altera
TTTTTCCCCAATTTTTCCCAAATTTTCCCTGATTTTTCCCAATTTTTCTTGATTTTTTCCTGATTTTTTCCCCAATTTTTCCCAAATTTTCCCTGATTTTTCCCCGTTTTTCTTGATTTTTTCCTGATTTTTTTCCCAATTTTTCCCCAATTTTTCCCAAATTTTCCCTGATTTTTTCCAATTTTTCTTGGTTTTTTTTCCTGATTTTTCCCCAATTTTCCCCCAATTTTTCCCCAATTTTCCCCTAAATTTTCCCCAATTTTCCCCCAAATTTTCCCTGATTTTTCCCAATTTTTCATGTTTTTTCCCCAATTTTTCATGTTTTTTTCCCCAATTTTCCCCAAATTTCTCCAATTTTCCCCAAATTTCCCCAAATTTCCGGGATTTTCCCCAATTTTCCCGGATTTTCCCCATTTTCCAGGCTCTCGACGCTCTGGCCCAGGGGCTGCCCCCGGAGAAGCTGCTCCGGATCCTGGTGGGGAAATTTCGGGAATTTTGGGAGGAATTGGGGGGAATTCGGGGAAATTTGGGAATTTTGGGGGGAATTTTGAGGAATTTTGGGAGGAAATTGGGGAAATTCTGGGGGAATTTTGGGGGATTTGGGGGGAATTTGGGGG
>NW_020892149.1:0-582 GCF_003945725.1 Corapipo altera
GGGGGGGGGGGTTCTGCTGAAAAAGGGAGGTCACGGGGTGTCACGTGGGCTGAATTTTGGTATCCAAAGGATTTTTAGAATTAACGGCTTTGGGGGGTTCTGGGTGGGAGGGGTCACCCCGAATTAGGGGGGTTTTGACCCCTTAACGAGCGTCAGCCTCGATGAGGAAGAGGAGGACGAGCTGCTGGACGCCTACGCCACGCCCTCCAAGGTGGGTGGCACCCCAAAATCCACGGGTTTGGCCCTAAAAACACCCCCAGAACAGCCTTTTGTTTGATTAAATTCTCTCACAGGGCTCCCAAAACCGCAGCAGTTCCACCCCAGAGGCACCAAAGCTGCCCCCAAACGTTGTTTTTTCAGTTTAATTCTCTCTCAGGGCTCCCAGAAACGCCAGAACTGCCCCCAGAGACCCCAAAGCTGCCCCCAGAGACCCCAAAGCTCCCCCAAAGACCCCAAAGGTGCCCCCAAAGTTGGTTTTTGGTTCATTTGTCTCTCAGGGCTCCCAGAAACGCCCGAGCTGCTCCCCAGAGACCCCAAAGCTCCCCCAGAGACCCCAAAGCTGCCCCCAGAGACCCCAAAGCT
>NW_020892149.1:682-1242 GCF_003945725.1 Corapipo altera
TGGTTCATTTGTCTCTCAGGGCTCCCAGAAACGCCCAAGCTGCTCCCCAGAGACCCCAAAGCTGCCCCCAAACGTTGGGTTTTGGTTCAGTTCTCTCTCAGGGCTCCCAAAGACACCAAAGCTGCCCCAAAATGTTGTTTTTTCAGTTTAATTCTCTCTCAGGGCTCCCAGAAACGCCAGAACTGCCCCCAGAGACCCCAAAGCTGCCCCCAGAGACCCCAAAGCTCCCCCAAAGACCCCAAAGGTGCCCCCAAAGTTGGTTTTTGGTTCATTTGTCTCTCAGGGCTCCCAGAAACGCCCGAGCTGCTCCCCGGAGCCGCCCCGTGCCAAGCGGACGCCGTCGCTCCCCCGCAGCCCCTTCGCCGTCTTCTCCCCCGGCAGCTTCTCCCCGGGGTGAGTTTGGGGGGCTCAGGGGGGGTCTCCCCAGCCCCCCGTGTCCCAATGACCCCCCCTGCCTTGTCCCCACCCTGAACCGCTGCAAACCCACCCCAAAACCATCCCCAACCCCCCGAATGCACCCCCAGACTGCCCCCAAACCACCTCAAACCCACCCCCAAACC
>NW_020892150.1:0-438 GCF_003945725.1 Corapipo altera
GGGAAACCCCCCCAAAAATCTTCTATGAGGGATGAGGGACCCCCCAAAACATCGTGATGGGGGAGGAGAGACCCCAAAACACCCTGATCGGGGGCGAGACCCCCCCTTTGTCTTAGAGAGGGACCCCCCCAAACTTTTCAGTCTGGGGTGAGGGACCCCCAAACTCTCTTATCCTGGAGTAGGGGACCCCCATCTCTTAGTCCGGAGTGAGGGACCCCCCCCCCCCAAACCTTAAATCCTGGGGAGGGGGGGGGAACCCCAAAACCCTCAGGTTTTGGGGGATAAACCCCCTAAAACCCTCTTATTTTTTGGGGGGGGTCCCAAAATCTCAGTCTGGGGTGAGGGACCCCCAAACCCTCCCATCCTGGGAGTGAGGGGGGACCCCAAACCCTCATGATTTTGGGGGTAAATCCCCCAACCCCCTCTATTTTAGGGGGG
>NW_020892150.1:538-1242 GCF_003945725.1 Corapipo altera
GGGAAACCCCCCCAAAAATCTTCTATGAGGGATGAGGGACCCCCCAAAACATCGTGATGGGGGAGGAGAGACCCCAAAACACCCTGATCGGGGGCGAGACCCCCCCTTTGTCTTAGAGAGGGACCCCCCAAACTTTTCAGTCTGGGGTGAGGGACCCCCAAACTCTCTTATCCTGGAGTAGGGGACCCCCATCTCTTAGTCCGGAGTGAGGGACCCCCCCCCCCCAAACCTTTAATCCTGGGGACGGGGGGGAAACCCCAAAACCTCATGATTTTGGGGGTAAGGGACCCCCCCCCAAACCCTCCCCCATCTATAATTTTAGGGGAGACCCCAAATCTCTTTGTCTGGAGTCAGAGGGACCCCCAAACCCTCCCATCCTGGGGGTGGAGGGGGGACCCCAAACCCTCATGATTTTGGGGATAAACCCCCTAAAACCCTCTTATTTTTTGGGGGGGGTCCCAAAATCTCAGTCTGGGGTGAGGGACCCCCAAACCCTCCCATCCTGGGAGTGAGGGGGGACCCCAAACCCTCATGATTTTGGGGGTAAATCCCCCAACCCCCTCTATTTTAGGGGGGGTCTCCCCCAAATCTGAATCTAGGGGACCCCCCCAAACCCTCCTGTCCTGGGAGGGGGGACCCCAAAAAACCTCCTGACTTGGGGGGGGGGTTAAAGAGACCCCCCCAAATCTCCTAACCCAGGGGGG
>NW_020892151.1:0-400 GCF_003945725.1 Corapipo altera
GGGGGGATTTTGGGTCAATTTTGGGGGATTTTGGGTCAATTTTAGGCTAACTTTAGGTCATTTTTAGACCAATTTTAGGTCAATTTTAGGCCAATTTTTGGCCAATTTTCGACCAATTTTAGGCCAATTTTAGGTGAATTTTAGGTGAATTTCAGACCAATTTTAGGCCAATTTTAGGTGAATTTTAGGCAAATTTTAGGTGAATTCTAGCCCAATTTTTGGCCAATTTTTGGCCAATTTTAGGCCAATTTTAGGTCAATTTTAGGCCATTTTTAGGTCAATTTTAGACTAATTTTAGGGCAACTTTAACCCAATTTTAACCCAATTTTAGACCAATTTTAGGTGAATTTTCAGTCAATTTTAGGTCAATTTTTGGTGAATTTCAGGCCAATTTTAACCC
>NW_020892151.1:410-1242 GCF_003945725.1 Corapipo altera
TTTAGACCAATTTTAGGTCAATTTTAGGTCAATTTTTGGTGAATTTCGGGCCAATTTTAACCCAATTTTAGCCCATTTTTAGCCCAATTTTAGGTCAATTTTAGGTCAATTTTAGGTCAATTTTTAGGTCAATTTTAGGTGAATTTTCAGCCAATTTTAGGTGAATTTTGGGCCAATTTTGGGCCAATTTTGGGTGACCTTTGCCCCCAGGCTCGGGCCGCCCTGGGCTTGGCCGTGGTTGCCGCGATCGTGTCGTTCCTGGCCCTGGGCCTGCAGGGGCTGCTCGTGGCCTACGGGTGCCCCTCCTGCTTCCACCTGGGACCCCCCGCCCAGGTGAGTCACTCTGGGGCAATTTGGGCAATTTTGGGTAATTTGGGGAAAATTTTGGGAAATTTTGGGGCATTTTGGGGCATTTTTGGAGCATTTTAAGGTCAATTTTGCCTCATTTTTTGGTCATTTTTGAGTCATTTTTTGGTCAGTTTTGAGTCATTTTTTAGTCAATTTGAACTCAATTTTGGGGCATTTTTTGGGCAGTTTTTAGTCTTTTTTGGGTCATTTTTAGGTCATTTGGGGGCATTTTGGGTAAATTTAAGGTCAATTTTGACTCAATTTTGGGTCAGTTTTGACTCAATTTTGGGTCAATTTTGACTCATTTTTAGCTCAATTTTTACCTCAATTTTGGGTCAATTTTGACTCATTTTTATCTCCATTTTTACTCATTTTTACCTCAATTTTTGACTCAATTTTGGCTCAATTTTGGGTCATTTTTGGCTCAATTTTTACCTCAATTTTGGCTCATTTTTGACTCATTTTTATCTCCATTTTTACCAAT
>NW_020892152.1:0-1242 GCF_003945725.1 Corapipo altera
TCCCAGTTTGGGGTCCCAGGACCAGTTTGGGGTCCCAGTTTGGGGTCCCAGTACCAGTTTGTGGTCCCAGAATCCTCCCAGTTTGGGATCCCAGTCCCAGTACATTCATATATTTGTGTCTATATTTTCATGTGTCTGTACATTCATTATATGTGTAAATATATTTATATTTGTGTGTCTATAAATTCATATATATGTATATATATATGGTCATATATTGTGTGTATATTAATTTATATGTGTCTCTATTAATATATAGGTTGAAATATATTCAATTCTATGTGTCCATATTCATATACATGTGTGTATATATTCATATATGTTTATATATGACTATGTGTCTATATTCATATATATGTGGGTATATACTCATATATATGTGTTAATATATTCATATGTGTCTATATTCATATATATGTGTAAATATATTAATATACATGTCTAAATATATTCAATATATTTATATATGTGTGTGTCTATATTCATATATATGTGTAAATATATTAATATATGTGTCTAAATATATTCAATATATTCATATATGTGTGTGTCTATATTCATATATATGTGTAAATATATTCTATATCTTCATATGTGTGTGTATATATGAATTTATGTATAGGTATTCTATATGTTTTTATATATAAATATATTAATATATGGAATATAATAATATAGAAATGTATTATATATGTATTGTTTATATTATAAATATATTAATATATTATATATTTATATATTTTTATATATTTATATTTATATAAAAATATATATATTATATAAAACCATATATAATTATATATTATATGTGTTATTTTAAGAATATATATTTTATATATATTATATATCCATACATTAATTTATGGAATACAGGAAATGGGCTCACTTCTGTTCCCAAATCTCCTTTTGCTATGGAAACTCCAGGAGGATTTTGCAAAGCTGCTTTTATGGGGAACCCCCAGATTTGGTAAAACCCCAATTTTCACCAATAAACCCCCATTTTCACCAGTAGACCCCAAATTTTCCCCGATCCCGCCTTTCTCTGCTTTCCAAGCTTTCAATCCCAGACATATCCAGGAATTCCCTGGCTCCCGGAGCAGCTCCCTGAGCCTGGAAAAGCAGGTAATAATAATAATAATAATAAATTATATAATATATATTATAATTTATAATATAATAATATTATATATTATAATATATATTATATTATATACTGTTATATATAATATATATTATAATATA
>NW_020892153.1:0-1242 GCF_003945725.1 Corapipo altera
GAATTTCCCACCCTTTTCCCCTCACATTTCCCACACTTTTCCACTCACATTTCCCACCCTTTTCCTCTCACATTTCCCACCCTTTTCCCCTCACATTTCCCCCCTCACATTTCCCGCCATTTTGTCCTCTCACCTTTCCCGCCCTTTTCCCCTCATGTTTCCCTCCCTTTTCCCCTCACATTTCCCTCCCTTTTCCCCTCACATTTCCCACCATTTTCCCCTCACATTTCCCGCCCTTTTCCCCTCACCGTTCCCTCTTTTTTCCCCTCACGTTTCCCACCATTTTGTCCCTTCATGTTTCCCGCCTTTCCCCCTCACATTTCCTTCCGTTTTCCCCTCACTTTTCCCCTCACATTTCCCACCATTTTTTCTCACATTTCTCACCCTGGAGGGGTGTCTTTGAGGGTGCTGGGAGGGTTCCTAAAAAAAAGTTTATGGGGTGCGAAGCCTGTTTTTTTTTTGCGGGGAAGCTGTTTTGGGCGTTCTGCTTCATTTTAGGAGGATGTTTGTAGCCCCCCTTGGTCCATTTTGGGACCATTTTAAGACCATTTTGTGCCCTTGGGAGCCTTTCCCGCGGGTTTGGGGGTCCCAGGGTGGGTTGGGGGGGGAATCTCCCCTAAATCTTACTGCTGTTTTTTCCCCGATCCCAGGCAGCAGCTGTCGGAGGAGGAGCTGAGCCGGATCGAGGACGCCTGTGACATGGCCCTGGCCCTGAGCGGGGCCAAGCTCCGCATCTACGAGTACGTGGAGTCCCGGATGTCCTTCATCGCCCCCAACCTCTCCCTCATCCTCGGGGCCTCCACGGCCGCCAAGATCATGGGTGAGACCCCCCAGAACCTGCCCTGGGACCCCCAAAATCCACCCCCCAAAACCCTCCCTGGGACCCCCAAAAACAACCCCCAAACCCTGCCCCTCAGGGACCCCAAAAACCACCCCAAAACCCACCCACCGAGTCCTTCATCACCTCCAACCTCTCCCTCGTCCTCGGGGCCTCCACGATCATGGGCGAGACCCCCAAAACCCGCCCTGGGATCCCCAAAAACCACCCCCCCCCCGAAACCTGCCCCTTAAGAACCCTAAAACCCCCCAGAATTACCCCCAAACCCTCTCCTTTTCCTCTCCCTGAACTCCTGCTACCCCCACTCTTTTTGGTTTTTTGGGGTTTCTCTGTCCTTTTCCCTCTGGATTTTTGGGTCCCCCCCCGACCCCTCTGTATTTTGGGGGTCCCCCCCTCATTCCTGG
>NW_020892154.1:0-1241 GCF_003945725.1 Corapipo altera
GTTGCTCCCAATATGATCTGAGTTGCCCCCAGTGTGGTTCCAGTTGCACCCAGTCACCCCTACTGTGGTTCCAGTCACTCCCAGTATATCCCAGTTGCCTCCAAAGTGCTGCCAGGTGCTCCCAGCATGATCCCTGTTGCCCCAGTTCTGGTCCCACGGGATCCAGTCAGGGTCTCGGTGTATCCCGGTGCCTCCCCTGTCCCCCCACCCCGGTGTCACCCCCTTTTCTCTCCCCGCAGAGCTCCTGAGCCGCCGGTGGCCGCAGCCCCTCCCCAGGGCCTCGGGCCCAGCCTGGACCCCCCCGTCCCATGAGGATTTTGGGGGGGTCGTGTGTCCCCCCCTCCCATGCTGTCACTCTGCCTCTGCCCGGCTGCTCCCAGTGATCCCAGTAAAGCTTCCCAGTTCTCCCCAGTCCTGGTTATTGGGGGGTACTGGGGAAGGAGCTTGAGGAAATCCCAAGGAGTGGAGCCAAGTCTGGGGGGGCAGAACCGGCCCAGGATGGATCAGGAATTGGGACCCCTCTCTGTCCCCTCAGTGTCAACCCACTCTGGAAGGGCTTGGAGAGGGAACCTGCCCCTCAATAAACCACCCAGCTCACACCAAAGCGTGCTGGGAACTTCCCCAAAACCCCCACACAGCCCCTCAAGGAGCCCCAAACACACTCAAAGCCCACCCAGGACCCCACCCAGCCCATTTTCTGGGGGGAACTTCTCTGGGTACTGGTGGTGCTGGGAGCCCCCCTGGCTGCGGGCGAGGAGCTCTCGGGTGAGTGGGGGGTGGGAAGGGGAGATCGGTAGGAAAAGGGGGGTCAGAGGGGATAAAGGGGTGGTGGGACCCCAAACTGAGTGGGAGGGGAGTGGAACCACCCAAAAGTGGAGGGGGAGGAGCACTGAGGTTTGGGGGGGTGATGGGAAACAGGTGGGAGAGGTCAGAAGAGTGGGGAAAGCGCAGGGTGGGACCCCCAAACTGAGCATGAGGGGTCTGGGGAGTGGGGGGTGATTTGGAAGGGGTAGGAGAGAGGGGAAAAAAGTGGGGGTTGGGACCCCCAGAGTGATCCTGGGGGGAGCTGGGGAATGAGGGGACCACAGAAAAGTGGGAGGAACAGGGAGAAGGGTGGAAAAGGGGGGGTGGTCTGGAGGGTCCAACAGTCCCATGGGGGTCTTTGGGCACCAGATTTTGGGAAAGGGGGGTGGCCCCCCCTGAGCTCCCAACTTCCTGTGGGGTGCTGGGGGCTGTTGGAT
>NW_020892155.1:0-1241 GCF_003945725.1 Corapipo altera
TTAGTTGCTAGACCTTGGGCTACTGATCAGGAGATATATATATATATATATATTTTATTTTGGTTTTGTTGCTTTTTTCCCTTCCGTTTCCCTTTTCCTTGTGAAATTGTACATATATATTTCGATTGTATAGAACTGTAACATGAGTGTAAATGTATTTATATATATATTGCTTTAGCTGTCTCTCTCTCTCTCTCTCTCTCTCTCTCGTTTTGGTTTTCTTGGTTGGTTTTTTTTTTTTTTTGGGGTTCCCTCTTCTCCCTGAGGTTTTGGAAATAAACCCCAATTCTGCTCCGGCACCGGTTGGTGTCTGAGCGGGGAGGCCAGGAGAGTTAACTTAAGAAATTTGGGCCTGCTAACAGGTTACCAACATCCCAAACCCATCTGTGCTCGTTCTGTTCTACTCACCTGGAGCAAAGCTTCAGAGAATGGTAAAAGAATCACAGAACAGGCTCAGAGGTGATGCCTTAAGCCCCTAATGGTTTTCTATTTTTCTAATATTTGTCAGACTTGTAAGTTTTATAAGTAGGTTTGAAAAGCAGAAACCCTTCCCTTCTTTGTCCCTTGTCCCTTTCCCTGTAGCACCCTTGTTTACACATTCCTTAACCCTCTGACCCCATTCTGTCCTCCCTGTATCACTCAAAGCCCCAAATCTAACAGAAATGTTTAGTCTTTTGTCAAGGCAAGGCCTAGATGGTTGACAGAACAGCATATCTGGGCCTAAACCACAGAATAGGTCAAGAATTAGGTAACTCTGTACCCTTTGTGCTCTGATGATGGTGAAGGTGATGAAGGAGGTGGTCCCAAAATGCCCCCCAGACCCATTTTAAGGGGGTGGACCCCGGGGTGGACCAGAGCAAAGGCCACAGGGTGGACACATCTGGGATTGGATGGATGGGGTTATAAAATGTAACCTCTTAGGCACGGCCTGCACGTGTCTTGTAACATCTTAGCCTTGGCAAATAAACCCTTTCTTATCTCACCCCTCATTTACTGCTCCGGAGATTTTTTTTTTTCAGCACCTAAATCCCACGGCAACAAGGTAATAAAGTAAGATGCAGGAAGATAAAGCAGACATTTGAAGAGAAGAAACAGGCCGGGAGCCAAGGCCTTCTCCAAGCTTCACTCAAGAATAGAAGAGAAGGGAGGTCAGGCCGAGGAAGATGAGTTGAAGCCCCCAGACCCACGGGAGGAAGGATGGATCTCCCACCAAAATTGAGGGATGAGAGAAGCCCCGCCCC
>NW_020892156.1:0-1241 GCF_003945725.1 Corapipo altera
GAAGAGTTCTGCTGTGTCCCTCCTCCTGCTCCTCTTGCTCAGAGGAGCGGGGAACAGCCTGTCACACCTGAACTGGATGTGCTGGAACCAACACATCTGCAGCAGGTTGAGGGGCACTCAGATGCAGGACTTCATGGAATTAAACAAACCCTGGGATATCTTTGGAACTTCATGGAATCAAAGAGGTAAAACAAAAGAATTAAACCCAATGACCAGAAACCATTGGACCGAACATTTCTTTAAGATGCCAGTTGGGGATTCATGGGGGTACTCTACCATGCATGGATCAAAGAATCAGTATAAATTTTGGAATATAAAGACAGTGACACTTGAAAGACCCCGCCCCCCTTCAGAAGCCGGGTTGTGATTTTGGGGTCGAATGGCATCTGGGATTTTATTCGTAGAGCAATACTGCCATCTAGCGTCCATTTCTTCTTGGAGGGGCAGTCATGTTCGGAGAGTGGTCTTCTCGCTAAGCAGGCCTCGTACCATCTCTGACTGATCTATCTGACCTCTAATCCCTAAATTAAATGTTCTCGGACCAACTAAGACGTGTTCTAGGACCAACTAAAACTTTCCATTTGCTTAAACAATATTTAATTGACTTTCTTCTTAACAGAACAATCTCTTATTAAAGAAGCTTTCTGAGGCCTGTAAGCTAATTTCTTGAAGATGGGCATATGATACACTCTCTATTAGTTTCCATGTATCATTTATATTCCCTCTCCTAAAAAGAATTGTAGTCTTAAAAGAATTAGGATATCATTTTTCTCTAAGATAAAGCTTCTGATTTACTAAGTCGTTTAGGCAGGAGATCCTCTCTAATTTTAGTGCCATTGTGACAATATGGGGCTTCATGTAACACCTGGAACACTGGACACTGCAGATTCCCCTGGAATCAAGGGGACATTGTGACACTCTAGGGTCGCATGGAAGAGGGAGGCCCTGCAGAGAGACCTCAAATCAGAGGTTTGGGTAATCATCAACCAGAGGAAGTTCAACAAGAGGAAGTGCCAGATTCTGTCCCTGGGATGGGGTAACCCCAGATGTACGGATAGAATGGGAACGACATGCTGCATAGCAGTACTGGAAAATGACCTCTGGGGTCCTGGTGGATGGTCAGCTGGCCAAGAGTCAGTGGTGTCCTGGTGGGGGCTCACTGCTCAGTCACACAAGGGTTTTCAGACACACGAGTCCTTCCCTTGCACACACACAGACAGTTCATGGCAGTAGGGGCAGTA
>NW_020892157.1:0-355 GCF_003945725.1 Corapipo altera
CCCCCTTTCCTTCATTTTCCCCCCTTTTTCCCCTCACGTTTTTCACCCCAAAGCTCCTCTAAGACTCCCTTTTCCTGCCCTTTTCCCCATTTTCCCCTCACATTTTCCCCAAGATCCCTTATTTCCTCATTTTCCTCCACTTTTCCCTTCACATTTCCCCCCAAATCCCTTTTTTCCCCATTTCCCCCCACTTTTCCCCTCACGGTTTTCCCCCTCGATCCCCTTTCCTTCATTTTCCCCCTTTTTTCCCCTCACATTCTTCACCCCCTTCACCCCAAAACCCCTCCAAGACTCCCTTTTCCTGCCTTTTTCCCCATTTTCCTCTCACATTTTCCCCAAGATCCCTTTTTTCCCC
>NW_020892157.1:455-786 GCF_003945725.1 Corapipo altera
TTTCCCCATTTTCCTCTCACATTTTCCCCAAGATCCCTTTTTTCCCCATTTTCCCCCACTTTTCCCCTCACGCTTTTCCCCCTCGATCCCCTTTCCTTCATTTTCCCCCCATTTCCCCCTCACATTTTCCCCCAAATCCCTCTGCACCTCCTTTTTTCCCTGTTTCCCCCTCACACTTTTCCCCCTTGACCCCCTTTCCTTCATTTTTCCCTCTTTTACCCCTCACACTCTCCCCTTCCTCACCCCAAATCCCTCTGGACCCCTTTTTCCCTATTTTTCTCCATTTTTCCCCTCACACTCACCCCAAATCCCCTTTTCCCCTCTCTTTTCC
>NW_020892157.1:886-1241 GCF_003945725.1 Corapipo altera
CCCCCTTTCCTTCATTTTCCCCCCTTTTTCCCCTCACGTTTTTCACCCCAAAGCTCCTCTAAGACTCCCTTTTCCTGCCCTTTTCCCCATTTTCCCCTCACATTTTCCCCAAGATCCCTTATTTCCTCATTTTCCTCCACTTTTCCCTTCACATTTCCCCCCAAATCCCTTTTTTCCCCATTTCCCCCCACTTTTCCCCTCACGGTTTTCCCCCTCGATCCCCTTTCCTTCATTTTCCCCCTTTTTTCCCCTCACATTCTTCACCCCCTTCACCCCAAAACCCCTCCAAGACTCCCTTTTCCTGCCTTTTTCCCCATTTTCCTCTCACATTTTCCCCAAGATCCCTTTTTTCCCC
>NW_020892158.1:0-1240 GCF_003945725.1 Corapipo altera
AAGGTGGGAAAGGGTGGGAAGGCAAGGAAAAGGGCGGGAAAGAGAAGGGTGGGAAGGGAAGGAAAAAGGTGGGAAAGAGAAGGGTAGGAAGGGAAGGAAAAGGGTGGGAAGGGAAGGAAAAGGGCAGGAAGGGAAGGAAAAGGGTGGGAAGGGAAGGAAAAGGGTGGGAAAGAGAAGGGTGGGAAGGGAAGGAAAAGGGTGGGAAGGGAAGGAAAAGGGTGGGAAGGGAAGGAAAAGGGCGGGAAAGAGAAGGGTGGGAAGGGAAGGAAAAAGGTGGGAAAAAGAGCGAGAAGGAAAAGGGGGGCCCAGAGAGGCCTGACTCACGTTCCTGACGAAGATCTGACAGGCTTTCCGGGCCACTCCCGCCGCGGGGCCTCCGGCTCCTCCCAGGGGTCCGGCGAAGTTGCCGGCGAAGTTGCCCCGCTCCATGTCCATGGGCCTCTCGAAGTTGCTGCCCATGGCCAGTCCCATGCGCTCGATGCCCGCTCCCATGCCCTGCCCCAGGGGGGGCCCCATCCTCTCCATGTTGGCGGCTCCCAGGCGCTCCAGGCCCATCCTCTCCATGCCGGCGGCTCCCATGCGCTCCAGGCCGATCCTCTCCATGGGCGGCGCCCCGATGCGCTCCAGCCCCGCGGGCATCCTCTCCAGGACCTGCCCCATGCCCGCGCCCATCCCGGCGGGCACCATGCGCTCGATGCCCAGCCCCATGCGCTCCATGCCCGAGCCCATGCGCTCCACGCCCGAGCCCATCCTGTCCATGGCGCCGCCCACGCGGTCGATGGCGGCGCCCATGCGGTCGATGCCGAAGCCGATGCCGGAGCCCATGCGCTCGATGCCGGAGCCCATGCGCTCCATGGCCGGGCCCATCCGCTCCATGTTGGGCGCCAGGTGGTCGATGCCCAGCGGTGCCATGCGCTCGATGCCCGAGCCCATCCGCTCCACGTTGGAGCCCATCCGGTCCAGGACCAGCCCCATCCTGTCGATCTCGGAGCCCACCCGCTCCATGCCGTGCCCCATCCCGGCGGGAATCCTCTCGATGCCCGAGCCCATGCGATCGATGCCAGGGGCCATCCTCTCGATGCCAGGAATGCTGGCATTGCCACCACCTGGAAGACAACACAGGGATGAGCAGGAATTATCCTGAAAGAATTTATCCTCAGGAATGTTGGCATTGCCACCACCTGGAACACAACACAGGGATGAGCAGGAATTATCCTGAAAGAATTTATCCTCAGGAATG
>NW_020892159.1:0-1240 GCF_003945725.1 Corapipo altera
GAATCATTGTGAGTCCTGTAAACCCAGCTTCCCCATCAGGGCATCAGTAGTTGGAGACTTTCCCAGTGAGATCATTCACATCCCAAAATGCCCACAGCCAGCCTAATTGGCTCTGAGAGCTCCAGTCCTTTGTGACAGATTATTAACCCTTCCCCCTTCATTATAAAAACATGAACTGTAGAGAAACCAAATACCACAGGCCCCCTGCGCAGAGCCTGTCAGTGCTCCCGGCTCGGTGTTCAGCACAAAAGGTCCCTTTTCTATTTGGGAAGCGGAGGGAGAAAATTCTGGAAGTGCGAGAACGCGGCGATAGCTCGGATGAACTGGGAGCCCTTAGGAAAGGACTGGGAGGTACTGGGATAAACTGGGAGCCCCGAGGAAGGAAACGGGGCCTTCCCGCCATTTGCGTAGCTCTGAAGGTAGGGCGCTTACGCCACTTGCGTAGCCTAACGCAGTTTACGTAGCGCCCCTCCCTTGCCGTTACCGGCGCCTCCTTATGCCGTTGGAGTAGGGCTGTGGGCAACGGCAGCGCCCCTTACGCCGTTTGCGTAGCGCTGAGAGCAGCGGCGTTAGGAGGGGACTGGGATGGACTGGGAGCCCTTAGGAGGGAACTGGGAGCCCTTAGGGAGGGACTGGGACAAACTGGGAGCCCTTTGGAGAGGACCGGAATGAAGTGGGAAAGGTCCGCGAGCCCTTAGGAAGCCACCGTGGCCCTCCCGCCATTTGCGTAGCTCTGAGGGCAGGGCCCTTGCGCCATTTGCGTAGCCTTACGCAACTTCTGTAACTCTCGCCATTGCCATTACCGGCGCCCTCCTTACGCTGTTTGCGTGGCGCCACAGGATTGCTGGCCCCCCTACGCAATTTGCGTAGCGCCGTTCCATTGCCGCCCGAGGCGCCGCCTTACGCCGTTTGCGTATCCCTGCGCCATTTGCGCAGCGCGGGGGGCGGGCCCCTCTCCCTGCGTGCTGATGTTTATTTCTCAGCGTCCAGGCGCTCGACCCCTCAGCCCCCTCCACACCCACGGGCCCCACGCCAGCGCGGGGGAGGATCCCGGGGGTGCCCAAAAGCTCCTCCAAAAGTCAGTTTATGGCTTTGCAGAGGGCTCTCAGGAGTCACCGAGGGGCTGAATGGAAAGAGAGAAAAATTAAATCTTTAGGGGGAAAAAAATTATAACAATTGCATGTCTGTGTTCTAGAGGAGCCGTGGGTGTTTTTAGGCAGCTGCCTGCAGAGGCCATCGC
>NW_020892160.1:0-1240 GCF_003945725.1 Corapipo altera
GGCTGCAGGGCAGCTCACTTGTTCCACCCTTGTTTTTCCCAGTCTCAGAGACTTCCCAAAGAGGTGCCCTGATGTCCCCCTTCCCAGTCCTGAGACCCAGCATGTGGCTCTCCTCAGAGCCCGGCTCAGCTCCTGTGCAGAGCACAAGTGGCAGAGCAAGAAGAGGAGGGGCTAAAAGGCAGAGAGGGGGTAAGGAGAAAACTCTCCAGCTGCAGCTGGGAAGTGGACAGGGATGAAAAAGCAATTAATGTTTTGGGGTGAAGTGGCAGGGTCTTCTCCCCAGGCCCTCAGCTACCAACTGAAATGTCCCAGGCACCACCCAGAGCCAATGACTTACGCATCAGAGTGGCCGAGAACGGCTTCTTAGGACTCTTTGGTGGTTTTTTCTCCTCCAGATTCTCCTCCCAGCAGTATTTCAGGGCTACACGCCCTATATTGTACATCTGGAAACTGAAAAACAAGGAAGAGGAATAAAAAGCATGTACTAAAGTAACACTGTATGGTGGGCTCCTGGTACCACCTTCTGCTGAGGAACGTCTTCTTCCCCAGGCAACTCTGCCACGTTCAGAACTGCCGCCCTGGGTGGCCCAAACAAAGTATTTCAAAGTCTGGAAGTTTAGGAGGAAAGGGCCAACATGGTGCCCAGCACTCACGTGCTTATCCCTGTCCGGAAGAGCTGAGTCTCCTTCACTTGAACCTCGACCGTGTCCAGTTTGAACTCGGCGTAGTCAATCTGAGCACTGAGGACAAGCTCAACCTCGCGGCTGCTCTTCTCCAGGATGGTGTGAGGTGGTTCCGGGACTGCCTGGACCACCTGCAGGCAGAGGAGGGAAGAATCACTGAGCAGAGCCCAGAAAGCCAGGCTGAGCTGAGAAATCCTTTGGCCTCCAAACTCAGCCGCATAGAAAGGACATTCAGGTTTATTTCCCTGGAAAGATGACAAAATTGGACTGTTGTACTACAGTATTGGTTTCTATCCACTGATCAAAGCAGTCACCACCATAGCTATTAATACACCCATGGGGATTATGGCCATCTGTCAGTTCCTGTGCTTCAACCCTGTAGAGCCTCTGACCTTTTCCCTGGTCCCCTATAAATCCAGCAGGTGTCAAAGTTAGGATTAAGTTCCCCTCCTGGAGTCCTGTGGATGGAGAAGCCCAAGACTGACTAGTCCTAGAAAGAACTTCTTCCTTCTTGTCTTAGGAGAAAGTGCTCTCCAGATGTCACATGTGGGGTGGGA
>NW_020892161.1:0-460 GCF_003945725.1 Corapipo altera
GGGGGGGGCATGGGGGGGTCAGAGGGGGTACCCCAAATCCTCAGGGACCCCCCCAGATACACACAGACCCACAGGGACCCCCCAGACCCACAGCGACCCCCCCAGAGACCCCCAGAGCCCCCATGCCCCTCCCAGTGCAGGATGAGCTGCAAAGCCCCCCCAAAGCCCCCTGAAGCTCCCCCAAAGCCCCCTAAAGCCCCCCCAGAGCCCCCCCCGGGGGTTTTGGGGCCGCACCTTCCTCTTGAGCAGCCCCAGGCGCAGGGCCTTGGGGTCGGGGGCGGCGTAGGTGACCCAGAGCCCGCTGTGCCCGTGCTGCAGGAAGCACAGCGACTCCCCGTACTTGATCTCGGGGGGGCCCATCCCCTCCACGTCCCGTTTGGGGGCCACCTCCAGCTTCTCCTGCGGGGTTTGGGGGGCACAGAGAGGGTCAGGGGGGCTGGGGGGGTCGGGGGGCACAGGG
>NW_020892161.1:560-1240 GCF_003945725.1 Corapipo altera
TCCCGTTTGGGGGCCACCTCCAGCTTCTCCTGCGGGGTTTGGGGGGGCACAGAGAGGGTCAGGGGGGATGGGGGGGTCGGGGGGCACAGAGAGGGTCAGGGGATGGGGGGGTCGGGGGGCACAGAGAGGGTCAGGGGATGGGGGGGTCGGGGGGCACAGAGAGGGTCAGGGGATGGGGGGGTCAGGAGGCACAGGGAGGGTCAGGGGGGCTGGAGGGGTCAGGGGGCACAGGGCTGGGGACAGGGAGCAGGATGAGGCTGGGGACACACTGGGGACACACTGGGGACACACTGGGGACACCCCCGGTGCCAGCCCGGTGCCAGCCCACCTTGGAGGCGCGGAAGCAGAAGGCGGCCACGCGCGTGGTGGCCGCGGTGGCCTCGACCATGGCCAGCCCGGTGGCCTCGGTGAGCGCCAGGTACCGGCCCGTGGTGACGTGGCGCAGCCGGAACGGTTGTCCCCAACGGAGGTGGCTCCCGCTCCAGCTGGGGGGGGACAGAGGGGACAGCGGGGTCACCATTGGGGGACAGAGGGGTCACAGAGGGACAGAGAGGACACCGGGGTCACCATCGGGGGACAGAGGGGACACCGGGGGACAGAGGGGACAGCGGGGTCACCACTGGGGGTGTGGGGGACATGGGGTTGTCCCCAACGAGGGTGGCTCCCGCTCCAGCTGGGGG
>NW_020892162.1:0-1240 GCF_003945725.1 Corapipo altera
ATTAGGATTTGTGTTCACACAGCAGAGGTCTCTGTTGGAACATTAATAACCCATATTTGACCAGACCCATATGTGCAATGTCATTGTGAGTTTCAAGAATAGAAGATGGTGTCTAAAGAAGTTACTGCTGTTGCTCTTAGTCAGAACATCACTTATTTTAGCAGAGTTGAGTCATTTTAACTGATGTCAGTATGGGTTTAGTGAATGCATTTGTCTCAGCAGGGTGATCCAAATGCTGTTTTTACCTGGGCTGTTGTTTTAAAAGTTACTTTGAAGTTCTGAATAAGAGCTCAGTAACACCTTTATTCTAGCATGAATAAAGAGAGAAAACAGCTCTCATATAAAACATAACAATTTCAGGAATGCTAGGGTAAGAATGTATGGGTGAGTGTGTGCTTTTGTACTTGCAGAGCAAATATCCCATCCTCCCTTTCTGACCATATCAGTACAAAGGGGAGATGGCCAGACCCATTTTCATTGTCTTACCTTATGGATTTCCACGTGATCTCCCTTGGTCTTTGAACTGCCAGGCGTAGAGAGCTAAATTAGTACCATCTAGGAAACAGGACTGTTTATATCCTCCTCACTCTTAACACTCCTGTGCAGTCTGAGCTGCAGATTGACCCCTATTGATCTGATTTGACTACACTTCTCTGAAGTAGACAAACAGTGCAGTAGCATTCAGGGACCCTAATTCACAGTACCTTATTTAGATTCCTGGGTAATTCTTATTTGCATTAATCACATTCATCAGCAGAACCTGAGGCTGCCTCTTGGCTTTTATGCATTCCTGTTCCTGACAAGGGAACAAAAAGGTATCTACACTGAAAAAGGACTGTTTTAAGAATATTGATACTTGATAGTTGCAAAACTTAACTATTAGAAAGAAAACTGTTTTTCAAATCAATGGCTCACGCATTACTGTAAAATATATCGATTAAAAACAAAGCTTAATGTTAGTCATTTAGCCAGCAGAGTGATGCAATACTGAAATAAATTTATCCTTTGACTTTTGCATTAACCTTTTATTGACTGCTTGCATACTCATAATTAACACACACTTTAGCTAGGTTGGTTAATTTTAGCATTGTGATCAGTGTGCTCTGATGTAGCTGACACCCTGATCATCAAAATGTCAGTGCAGCCCAGGGAGCCATAACCAGGCAAGTGTCAGTCTCACTGAACAGATACACCTGCCCATGGAGATGTTAGCCAGCTTCCAGGGAAAGTGTCATGTATT
>NW_020892163.1:0-615 GCF_003945725.1 Corapipo altera
ATTTATATCAAATGTTATTTTTATATATATATTTTATATATATTTTTTATATTTTTTATTTTGGTAAAATTATTTATATCAAATGTTATCATTTTTATATATATTTTTTATATATATATATTTTAATATGGTAAAATTATTTATATCAAATATTTTTTATATATATTTATATATATTTTAATATGGTAAAATTATTTATATAATTTATATATATATTTTAATATGGTAAAATTATTTCTATTGCTGTGTTCTATAGCAGTGTATGATGTGTGATGATGACAGGATGTGATAATATTTTCGTCTATTACTTTATTTTATAATGCATTAGTATTAACATATATATTATATTAATATCATAATACTATATTAAGATTATAATACTATTTAAGATTATAATACTATATTAAGATTATAATACTATATTAATATTAATACACCCAAGTTTACATTGTTATATGTTGTGTTGTATTAAGAATTTTAATATTAAATACTATTGGTATTTATATATTTATTATATATGTTATATATGAAATCTGTAATTACGTGTATTTCTTTGTATATTTACATATAAAAACATAAGTATTTATATTCCATGTGTTATATATTAAAAATACA
>NW_020892163.1:625-1240 GCF_003945725.1 Corapipo altera
ATTTATATCAAATGTTATTTTTATATATATATTTTATATATATTTTTTATATTTTTTATTTTGGTAAAATTATTTATATCAAATGTTATCATTTTTATATATATTTTTTATATATATATATTTTAATATGGTAAAATTATTTATATCAAATATTTTTTATATATATTTATATATATTTTAATATGGTAAAATTATTTATATAATTTATATATATATTTTAATATGGTAAAATTATTTCTATTGCTGTGTTCTATAGCAGTGTATGATGTGTGATGATGACAGGATGTGATAATATTTTCGTCTATTACTTTATTTTATAATGCATTAGTATTAACATATATATTATATTAATATCATAATACTATATTAAGATTATAATACTATTTAAGATTATAATACTATATTAAGATTATAATACTATATTAATATTAATACACCCAAGTTTACATTGTTATATGTTGTGTTGTATTAAGAATTTTAATATTAAATACTATTGGTATTTATATATTTATTATATATGTTATATATGAAATCTGTAATTACGTGTATTTCTTTGTATATTTACATATAAAAACATAAGTATTTATATTCCATGTGTTATATATTAAAAATACA
>NW_020892164.1:0-615 GCF_003945725.1 Corapipo altera
CCATGATTGATTTTGGGGTGTCCCCCCACCCCGGGTGGGGTCCATGATTGATTTTGGGGTGTCCCCCCACCCCAGGGGGGCTGTGATTGATTTTGGGGTGTCCCATGAGGGATTGTGAATGTTTTTGGGGTTTTATGGGAGTTTTTGGAGCGTGAATGTTTCGGGGGGTTTTTTTGGGGGGAGTGAATGTTTTTGGGGTCATTTTGATTCCATGATTGATTTTGGGGTGTCCCCCCACCCAGGGGGACTGTGACTGATTTTGGGGTGTCCCCCCACCCTGGGGGGCCCGTGATTGATTTTGGGGTGTCCCATGAGAGATTGTGAATGTTTTGGGGGTTTTATGGGAGTTTTTGGAGTGTGAATGTTTCGGAGGGTTTTTGGGGGGGAAATGAGTGGTTTTTGGGTCATTTTGGGTCCATGATTGATTTTGGGGTGTCCCATGAGAGATTGTGAATGTTTTTGGGGTTTTATGGGAGTTTTTGGAACGTGAATGTTTCGGGGGGGGTTTTTGGGGGGGGGAAATGAGTGGTTTTGGGGTCGTTTTGGGTCCATGATTGATTTTGGGGTGTCCCCCACCCCGGGTGGGGTCCATGATTGATTTTGGGGTGTCCCCCC
>NW_020892164.1:625-1240 GCF_003945725.1 Corapipo altera
CCATGATTGATTTTGGGGTGTCCCCCCACCCCGGGTGGGGTCCATGATTGATTTTGGGGTGTCCCCCCACCCCAGGGGGGCTGTGATTGATTTTGGGGTGTCCCATGAGGGATTGTGAATGTTTTTGGGGTTTTATGGGAGTTTTTGGAGCGTGAATGTTTCGGGGGGTTTTTTTGGGGGGAGTGAATGTTTTTGGGGTCATTTTGATTCCATGATTGATTTTGGGGTGTCCCCCCACCCAGGGGGACTGTGACTGATTTTGGGGTGTCCCCCCACCCTGGGGGGCCCGTGATTGATTTTGGGGTGTCCCATGAGAGATTGTGAATGTTTTGGGGGTTTTATGGGAGTTTTTGGAGTGTGAATGTTTCGGAGGGTTTTTGGGGGGGAAATGAGTGGTTTTTGGGTCATTTTGGGTCCATGATTGATTTTGGGGTGTCCCATGAGAGATTGTGAATGTTTTTGGGGTTTTATGGGAGTTTTTGGAACGTGAATGTTTCGGGGGGGGTTTTTGGGGGGGGGAAATGAGTGGTTTTGGGGTCGTTTTGGGTCCATGATTGATTTTGGGGTGTCCCCCACCCCGGGTGGGGTCCATGATTGATTTTGGGGTGTCCCCCC
>NW_020892165.1:0-615 GCF_003945725.1 Corapipo altera
CCCCCAAACCCCCCAAATTTGCCCCGTTTTGGGTCAATTTTGGGGGTCACTCACTCCGGCTCCGCCTCCAGGGCCTCGACCAATAGTGTGGGGAGCCTGGGGAGAGGGGGGCGGGGTCGGCATTAGCCACGCCCCCTCTCCAAGCCACACCTCTTTATTAAGCCCCTCCCACTCCCCCTCAACCCCCCCCCCCCTCATCAAGCCCCTCCCACTCCCCAACAACCCCTCCCACTCTGATTAAGCCCCTCCCACTCCTTTAGCCCCTCCCACTCCTTTAGCCCCTCCCACTCCTGTCTAAGCCCCTCCCATCCCCTTTGGCCCCTCCCACTTTCTTTAACCCCTCCCCTTCCCCTTTAGCCCCTCCCACTCCTGTTTAAGCCCCTCCCACCTTTTAACCCCCCTCCCTTTGGCCCCTCCCACTCCTGTTTAAGCCCCTCCCACTCCCTTAAGCCCCTCCCACCTTTTATTACTACCTCCCACTCCCTTTGGCCCCTCCCACTTTCCCTTGGCCCCTCCCACCTTCTTAAGCCCCTCCCCTTCCCCCTCCCTTTCCCTTAAGCCCCTCCCACTCCCCTTTAGCCCCTCCCCTTCCCCTTTAGCCCCTCCCACTTCCCT
>NW_020892165.1:625-1240 GCF_003945725.1 Corapipo altera
CCCCCAAACCCCCCAAATTTGCCCCGTTTTGGGTCAATTTTGGGGGTCACTCACTCCGGCTCCGCCTCCAGGGCCTCGACCAATAGTGTGGGGAGCCTGGGGAGAGGGGGGCGGGGTCGGCATTAGCCACGCCCCCTCTCCAAGCCACACCTCTTTATTAAGCCCCTCCCACTCCCCCTCAACCCCCCCCCCCCTCATCAAGCCCCTCCCACTCCCCAACAACCCCTCCCACTCTGATTAAGCCCCTCCCACTCCTTTAGCCCCTCCCACTCCTTTAGCCCCTCCCACTCCTGTCTAAGCCCCTCCCATCCCCTTTGGCCCCTCCCACTTTCTTTAACCCCTCCCCTTCCCCTTTAGCCCCTCCCACTCCTGTTTAAGCCCCTCCCACCTTTTAACCCCCCTCCCTTTGGCCCCTCCCACTCCTGTTTAAGCCCCTCCCACTCCCTTAAGCCCCTCCCACCTTTTATTACTACCTCCCACTCCCTTTGGCCCCTCCCACTTTCCCTTGGCCCCTCCCACCTTCTTAAGCCCCTCCCCTTCCCCCTCCCTTTCCCTTAAGCCCCTCCCACTCCCCTTTAGCCCCTCCCCTTCCCCTTTAGCCCCTCCCACTTCCCT
>NW_020892166.1:0-600 GCF_003945725.1 Corapipo altera
GAACTTTCTGTCATGGTCTCTTTCCTGTTTTCAACCTTGCCTCCCAGTTGACAGTCCAAATCCCAAAATTGCATACAGACGAAGATTCCTCCAACAGCAAAGAGACCATGACAGAAAGTTCTTGCTGTTCATGGAGTGCCCAGCCTGGCCAACGAATTGGGCCACAAAGCCAAAGCTTGCAGACTTTCTTTCCAGAGGAGAAGGGTTACTGTTTCCTGGTTTCAACCTTGCCTCCCAAATGCCAACCCTACATCCAAAATTGCAGAGGCATGAAGATTCCTCCCACAACAAAGGGACCAGCACAGAAAACTCTTCCTTCTCATGGAGTCCCCAGACTGCTCCAGCAACTGCACCACTTAACCAAAGCTTCCAGGCTTTCTTTCCTGGGGATAGCGGTTACTGTTTCTGTTTTCAGCCCTGTCTCACGAATGCCCGCTCGAATCCCAAAACGGCATACTGATGAAGATTCTTCGAAGACCAAAGTTGCCAGCACAGAAAGCTCTTGCTGCCCATGGAGTCCCCAGGCTGACAAACCAGCTGCACCATAAACCCAAAGCTTCCAGGCTTCCTTTCCTGGAAGTAAAGGTTGTAGTTTCAGTT
>NW_020892166.1:700-1240 GCF_003945725.1 Corapipo altera
CCTGGAAGTAAAGGTTGTAGTTTCTGTTTTCAGCCGTGCCTCCCAACTGACAGCCTGACTCCAGAATTACATACTAACAAAGATTCCTCAAACACCAAAGTTGCCAGCACAGAAAGCTCTTGCTTCTCATGGAGTCCCCAGGCTGCTCCACCAACTGCACCACAACGCCAAAGCTTCCAGGTTTTCTATCCTGGGGATTACGACTACTGTTTCCTGTTTTCAGCCCTGTCCCACGACTGCCAGCTCCAATTCCAAAATGGCATACGGACGAAGATTCCTCGAAGACCGAAGGTGCCAGCAAAGAAAGCTAGGACTTCCCGTAGAGTGCCCAGCCTGACCCACCAACTGCACCACAAAGCCAAAGTTTCCAGGTTTTCATTCCTGGGGATAACGGTTACTGTTTCTTGTTTTCAGACGTGTCTCACTACTGCCATCTCGAATCCCAAAATGGCATGCGGACGAAGATTCCTCGAAGACCAGAGTTGCAAGCACAGAAAGCTCTTGCTGCCCATGGAGTCCCCAGGCTGACAAACCAACTGC
>NW_020892167.1:0-1239 GCF_003945725.1 Corapipo altera
AAGTTTAAACACCTTGAAATTTGGGGTTTCCCCCCTGGGGCCTTTTGGTTTGTGCCCAGAGGGAGTTTGGGATCCGCTGCCTCTCCAACGTTTGTTCGGAGCGGGAAAAACCCCCCAAAACCCCCCAAATGTTTCTCCCAGAACCGTTTTCCCGTTCCGGCAGCGCCGTTTTCCGTCGGCTCCGGCGGGAATTTGGGGAAATGAAAAGGCGGGGGGATGGTCAGTGGGAGAGGCCGTGTGGGGTCAGGGCCACGTCACCGACCCGGAGCATCCCGGGAAAGGCTCCGGGAAAGGCTCCGGAGGGGGAGGGAGGAACATCCCGCACTTGCCTCTGCTCGTGCCCGAATTCCAGTCTCCATAACCTAGAAAAGAGCCCAGAGCAAATCAGGGACAGTCCCAGAGCCCCAAATCCAGCAGTTTTCCACCCAATCCAGCAGGAATCAGCCCTCTGGTGTCACCCCAGCCCCACAAAAAACCCACAAAAAACCCCAAAAAACCCACAAAAAACCACAAAAAACGTTGGGGGCAACGAAAAACCCCCCGGGTTGGAACTCAGAGTTGAGCTCTTGGGAAGAGTTTCCAGGGCTGAGGATTTTGGGAAGCGGAGGGGAAACGATGGGAAAAGCCCAATTTCTGCCTGAAATGGGGGAATCAGGACACTCTGGGGAAGTTTTATCCCGTTCCTGCCATCCCAGGCCCGACATTCCCGTGCCCTGTCCCGGTTCTCCTCGTCCTGTGACGTGACCTGGAGGTTCCTGGTGGGATTTTGTCCTTAATTAGCGGCCCCTCATCACAAAAATGAACGAATTAATTAATTTCCCCTCTCTTTCCCCCCAGCGTGTCACCATTCCAGCCTCAGCCAAGCATTCCCATGGAATACAGAGGTGAATCCCTGCCCCAGGGGAAGAGAGGCCGCTCCAGGAGCCAGAAAGGGAATAAAAATGGCAAAAGAAAGGGGGGAAAAAAAGGTCAAATGACGCTAAATGGGCACAGAGGGGAGGGACGGGGGGGGTTGGGGGGGAACTGGGGGGGGTCAAGTGGAACTGGAGTGGGAAATAAATCCAGGATGTGGTAGGAATTGGGTCTGGTCCCAGTCCCATCAGGAATTGGGTCTGTCCTGGTCCCATCAGGAATTGGGTCTGTCCTTGCCCCAGGTCACCTCAGGAACTGGATCAATCCCTGTCCCAGGTCTCCTCAGGAACTGGATCAATCCCTGTCCCATTCCCCTCAGGAACTGGA
>NW_020892168.1:0-1239 GCF_003945725.1 Corapipo altera
AAGTTTAAACACCTTGAAATTTGGGGTTTCCCCCCTGGGGCCTTTTGTTTTGTGCCCAGAGGGAGTTTGGGATCCGCTGCCTCTCCAACGTTTGTTCGGAGCGGGAAAAACCCCCCAAAACCCCCCAAATGTTTCTCCCAGAACCGTTTTCCCGTTCCGGCAGCGCCGTTTTCCGTCGGCTCCGGCGGGAATTTGGGGAAATGAAAGGGGGGGGGGATGGTCAGTGGGAGAGGCCGTGTGGGGTCAGGGCCGCGTCACCGACCCGGAGCATCCCGGGAAAGGCTCCGGGAAAGGCTCCGGAGGGGGAGGGAGGAACATCCCGCACTTGCCTCTGCTCGTGCCCGAATTCCAGTCTCCATAACCTAGAAAAGAGCCCAGAGCAAATCAGGGACAGTCCCAGAGCCCCAAATCCAGCAGTTTTCCACCCAATCCAGCAGGAATCAGCCCTCTGGTGTCACCCCAGCCCCACAAAAAACCCACAAAAAACCCCAAAAAACCCACAAAAAACCACAAAAAACGTTGGGGGCAACGAAAAACCCCCCGGGTTGGAACTCAGAGTTGAGCTCTTGGGAAGAGTTTCCAGGGCTGAGGATTTTGGGAAGCGGAGGGGAAACGATGGGAAAAGCCCAATTTCTGCCTGAAATGGGGGAATCAGGACACTCTGGGGAAGTTTTATCCCGTTCCTGCCATCCCAGGCCCGACATTCCCGTGCCCTGTCCCGGTTCTCCTCGTCCTGTGATGTGACCTGGAGGTTCCTGGTGGGATTTTGTCCTTAATTAGCGGCCCCTCATCACAAAAATGAACGAATTAATTAATTTCCCCTCTCTTTCCCCCCAGCGTGTCACCATTCCAGCCTCAGCCAAGCATTCCCATGGAATACAGAGGTGAATCCCTGCCCCAGGGGAAGAGAGGCCGCTCCAGGAGCCAGAAAGGGAATAAAAATGGCAAAAGAAAGGGGGGAAAAAAAGGTCAAATGACGCTAAATGGGCACAGAGGGGAGGGACGGGGGGGGTTGGGGGGGAACTGGGGGGGGTCAAGTGGAACTGGAGTGGGAAATAAATCCAGGATGTGGTAGGAATTGGGTCTGGTCCCAGTCCCATCAGGAATTGGGTCTGTCCTGGTCCCATCAGGAATTGGGTCTGTCCTTGCCCCAGGTCACCTCAGGAACTGGATCAATCCCTGTCCCAGGTCTCCTCAGGAACTGGATCAATCCCTGTCCCATTCCCCTCAGGAACTGGA
>NW_020892169.1:0-1239 GCF_003945725.1 Corapipo altera
AGTTTCCTGTACAGTCACTGGAGCTGTAGTTGTAGCTTTCAGGGTTCCGATGTTGTTTGCAGAATTTTGGGAGGTTTAGGTTATTAACCAGGTTAATGCTGTGTGCAGTGTCTTGGTGTGGGTTGGGTGAGGAATGGAGGCCATGGATAAATAACAGCACCATCCAGCTGCCTCCCACACACCTTGTGCAACCCATGTCCCCATCCCAGTTCCTTCCCCCTGCAGTCCCCATCCCTGTTCCCTTCCCCAAGGGTCCCTATCCTTGTCCTCACCCCTGGGTCCCCCTCCCTGAGTGTCCCCATGCCTGGGAGCCCGTTCCCATGTGCCCATCCTTGCCACCATCCCCAGGACCCCATAGCTGGGTGTCACTGTCCCTGGTGAGTGCTCCCAGGCTGAGTGTCCCTAAGGTGGGTGTCCCCAGGGAGGGTGTCCCCAGCCTGGATGTCCCTGTCCCCATAGTTGAGTGTCCCTGTCCCCAGGGTGTGTGTCCACAAGGTGGATGTCCCCATCCCCAGTATGGATGTCCCCATCTTTGGTGGGTGTCCTTGGTGGGTTTCCCTGTCCCCAGGATTGGTGTCCCCAGGCTGGGTGTCCCTGTACCTGCTGGGTGTCCCCAGGGTGGGTGTCTCTGCTGGGTGTCCCTGTCCCCAGGCTGGGTGTCCTTGTCTCCGTGGTGGGTGTGTCCCTGTCCCTAGGGTGGGTGTCCCCCTGTCCCCGTGGTGGGTGTGTCCCTGTCCCCAGGGTGGGTGTGTCCCTGTCCCCATGGTGGGTGTGTCCCTGTCCCCAGGGTGGGTGTGTCCCTGTCCCCGTGGTGGGTGTGTCCCTGTCCCCACGGTGGGTGTGTCCCTATCCCCAGGGTGGGTGTGTCCCTGTCCCCAGGGTGGGTGTGTCCCTGTCCCCACGGTGGGTGTGTCCCTGTCCCCACGGTGGGTGTGTCCCTGTCCCCATGGTGGGTGTGTCCCTGTCCCCGTGGTGGGTGTTTCCCTATCCCCAGGGTGGGTGTGTCCCTGCCCCCATGGTGGGTGTGTCCCTGTCTCCAGGGTGGGTGTGTCCCTGTCCCCAGGGTGGGTGTGTCCCTGTCCCCAGGGTGGGTGTGTCCCTGTCCCCATGGTGGGTGTCCCTATCCCCAGGGTGGGTGTGTCCCTATCCCCATGGTGGGTGTGTCCCTATCCCCAGGGTGGGTGTGTCCCTATCCCCACGGTGGGTGTGTCCCTGTCCCCAGGCTGGGTGTGTCCCTGT
>NW_020892170.1:0-1239 GCF_003945725.1 Corapipo altera
GAAAATTTACTGACAGATCAATAGCAGTATATTTATATCACTATAATTATAACCATAGCTATATGTAGATATTTTTATTACAGAATAAAAGAATTCACACTAGGAGTCATATCAGCATAATTTTACCACTCTAGCTCTACTAGATACTTCCCCATATAAACAATCTCTGAAATAAACTAATCAACATTTTTTCACGTATTTTCTTGCATGACAGTTTCTCCAAGCCCTTCATAAGCTTTTATCAATCATATATTTTACATTAACAATATGGCATGAGCTATAGTGTTTGTTTACGTGAAATATGTACATGAAGCATCACTGAACAAGGTCATCCAAGTCACTTGATTTTTGCAGATGTGCAAAAACTGTTAATATGTATACTCTCAGCCCATTGTTACTGCTATGTAAAGACAAAAGTTAGGGCTGATAGTATACATATTAACAGTTTTTGCACATCTGCAAAAATCAAGTGACTTGGATGACCTTGTTCAGTGATGCTTCATGTACATATTTCACGTAAACAAACACTATAGCTCATGCCATATTGTTAATGTAAAATATATGATTGATAAAAGCTTATGAAGGGCTTGGAGAAACTGTCATGCAAGAAAATACGTGAAAAAATGTTGATTAGTTTATTTCAGAGATTGTTTATATGGGGAAGTATCTAGTAGAGCTAGAGTGGTAAAATTATGCTGATATGACTCCTAGTGTGAATTCTTTTATTCTGTAATAAAAATATCTACATATAGCTATGGTTATAATTATAGTGATATAAATATACTGCTATTGATCTGTCAGTAAATTTTCCCACATAGACAAGGGGTAAACTTTACGTATTTTTAACATGAAGCCTACAAGCTTGTCTACATGAGAAAATTTACTGACAGATCAATAGCAGTATATTTATATCACTATAATTATAACCATAGCTATATGTAGATATTTTTATTACAGAATAAAAGAATTCACACTAGGAGTCATATCAGCATAATTTTACCACTCTAGCTCTACTAGATACTTCCCCATATAAACAATCTCTGAAATAAACTAATCAACATTTTTTCACGTATTTTCTTGCATGACAGTTTCTCCAAGCCCTTCATAAGCTTTTATCAATCATATATTTTACATTAACAATATGGCATGAGCTATAGTGTTTGTTTACGTGAAATATGTACATGAAGCATCACTGAACAAGGTCATCCAAGTCACTTGATTTTTGCAGATGTGCAAAAA
>NW_020892171.1:0-1239 GCF_003945725.1 Corapipo altera
CCCCCCTGAGGACCCCCCAAATCCCCCCGGGACCCCCCCAAAGCCCCCTCCCCAAAGGCCCCCCGGTCCCGCAGGGTGAACGGGTGCTACGAGGCGCTGTCGGGCGGCAGCACCTCCGAGGGCTTCGAGGACTTCACGGGCGGCGTCACCGAGTGGTTCGACCTGCGGCGCCCGCCCGGCGACCTCTTCAACATCATCCTCAAGGCGCTGGAGCGCGGCTCCCTGCTCGGCTGCTCCATCGACGTGAGCGCCCAACCGGGGGCTCCTTGGGGCTCACTGGGGCTCCTTGGGGTTCCTTGGGGCTCACTGGGGCTTCTTGGGGCTCACTGGGGCTTGTTGGGGTTCACTGGGGCTCCTTGGGGTTCCTTGGGGCTTGCTGGGGCTTCTCGGGGTTCATTGGGGTTCACTGGGGCTAATTGGGGTTCCTTGGGGTTCACTGGGGCTCCTTGGGGCTAATTGGGGTTCACTGGGGCTAATTGGGGCTCACTGGGGCTCCTTGGGGTTCATTGGGGTTCACTGGGGCTCCTTGGGGCTTCTTGGGGTTCACTGGGGCTCCTTGGGGTTCATTTGGGCTCAGTGGGGTGAACTGGGGCTTGTTGGATCTAATTGGGATTAATTGGGGCTCACTGGGGCTCCTTGGGGCTCCTTGGCATTCACTGGGGCTCATTGGGGTGAATTGGGGCTTGTTGGGGCTCCCTGGGGTTCGTTGGGGCTCCTTGGGTTTAATTTGGGCTCGTTGGGGTTCACTGGGGCTCCCTGGGGTTCACTGGGGCTCCTTGGGGTTCATTGGGGTTTGTTGGGGTTCACTGGGGCTCCCTGGGATTCACTGGGGCTCGTTGGGGTCCCGCCCCCGCGGCTGAGCCCCCGCCCGCCCTCGTGTCCCCCCAGATCACCAGCGCCTTCGACATGGAGGCCGTGACCTTCAAGAAGCTGGTGAAGGGCCACGCCTACTCCGTGACCGGCGCCAAGCAGGTCAGCGGCACCGGTTTGGGGTGGAAACGGCGCTTTTTGGGGTCTGAGAGAGGCCCCGATGGCGGCGCCGGTTTGGGGTGGAAACGGCGCTTTTTGGGGTCTGAGAGCGGCCCCGATGGCGGTGCCAGTTTGGGGTGGAAACGGCGCTTTTTGGGGTCTGAGAGAAGCCCTGATGGTGGCGCCGGTTTGGGGTGGAAACGGCGCTTTTTGGGTCACGTGACCCTGAGGGCGGCGCCGGTTTTGGGGCAGAAAGGGCTCTTTTTGTGT
>NW_020892172.1:0-1238 GCF_003945725.1 Corapipo altera
GGATGGAGACAAGGAGAGCCAGGGGAATTCAGGGCCTGCAGGGAGGGGGGGGGGGAGGAGGAGGGGACCCAAAGAGGGTGAAGGGGGAGGGAATTGGGGACCCCACAGGATGGGCATTGGGGTGTGGAAGGGATGGGACTGTGGGGGATGTGGGTGAGGAGGAAGGGATTCCAGTGGAGGGGACCCAGGGAATGAAGCAGGGCAGTGGTGGGGACAGGAGAAATGGGGAAGGGGAGAAAACTGGGAGGGGCTGGGAGGGTCTTTGGGACTGAGGGGTCAAGGAAGGGATTTTTGAACACAAGTGTCGTGGGCAATGGGAAAGGATTAGAGGAGAAAGAAGGGAAGAAATGGTGTGGGAATGATGCCCTGTGTGTGTGTGGTGGGGTGGACTGGGGTGTGTGGGAATAGAGTGGGGACCCTGAGAAAGGGCTTCCCCGGTGCACACTGGGGTGGACTGGGGAGCACTGGGATGCCTTGGAGGGTGGTGGCGACCAGAGGGGAGGGTCTGGGCCCAGCACAAGCCCTGGTACCCACCGGGCCGCCGATCACACCTGCCTGTAGAGAGACAAGGAGACATCACTGGTCACTGGGGTGTCCCCAGTGCCAGGAAGGGATGGGGAGCCCAAAGTACCCCCCAGTTCCCACACTGGGTGCCCCAAAACCGCAGACTTACCTCCCCACATTGGACGCCGCCGGCCTGAATGGGCTGCAGGAGGAGAGCAAAGGCTTGGTTGGGATTGGCCTTGTGGGGCTGGGGGCACACGGGTGTCCCCACCCCCTCCAGCCCCATCTGCAGCCCGAACTGAGCTGGACTCTGTGGGATTGCGGCTCCCAGGCAAGTTGGGGACACCAGTGCCGGGGGAAAGGCAAGGCATTGAGGGCAAAGCCTGGAGGAAAGGCCCTGGGAATGGGCCATGGCAGGGCATTTCCCAGTTGGTGCCACTTCAGCCTGACCAGGCCTTGTCCCACTTGAGCCCAGTGTGGAACTTGGGCCTGTTTGTCCTCCTTGGACTCCAGTGGGGCTTGGCCCAGTTCCACCCAGTTTGGGTTGGGCCTTTGCCTTGGCTGGGAAAGAGAGGAGATGGTGGGGAGATGGCCCAGGGGACCAAGAGGATGGGATGGGGAAACCCAAAAAGGTGAGATTTGGGGTCAGAAAGAGCAGGAAGTGTTGGGACTGTGCCAGGACAGAGCCGGGTGCAAGCATCCCGTGAGGAAGCGGAGCTGCAGCAGCAGGAGTT
>NW_020892173.1:0-1238 GCF_003945725.1 Corapipo altera
CCCGGGGTCTCAGGGGTGTCCCGGGGGTTCGGAGGTGTCCCCGGAGGTTCGGGAGTGTCCCGGGGGCTCAGGGGTGTCCCAGGAGGCTCAGAGGTGTCCCGGGGGGTTCTGAGGTGTCTCAGGAGGTTCGGGTGTGCCCCGGGAGGCTCAGGGGTGTCCCCGGAGGTTCGGAGGTGTCCCCGGGGGTGTCCCAGGAGGCTCAGGGGTGTCCCCGGAGGGCTTGGGGATGTCCCCGGGGTCCGGGAGTGCCCCGGGGGCTCGACGGTGTCCCAGGAGGTTCAGGGGTGTCTCCAGGAGGCTCAGAGGTGTCCCCGGGGGTTTGGGGGTGCTCCGGGAGGTTCGGGGATGTCCCGGGAGGTTCGGAGGTGTCCCCGGAGGTTCAGGGGTGCCCCAGGGGTCCAGGGGTGCCCCAGGAGGTTCGAGGGTGTCCCCGAAGGTTCGGGAGTGACCCGGGAGGCTCGGGGGTGTCCCCCGGAGGGCCCGAGGGTGTCCCGGGAGTTCGGGGATGCCCCGGAGGGCCCGGGGGTGTCCCAGGAGGCTCAGAGATGTCCCAGGAGTTTGGGGGGTGTCCCCCGGGGTGTTCTGGGAGTTCGAGGGTGTCCCGGGAGGCTCGGGGGTGCCCTGGGGGGCTCGGGGGTGTCCCAGGAGGCTCAGGGGTGTCCCAGGAGTTCGGGGGTGTCCCCGGGAGTTCAGGGACGCCCCGGGGGGCTCGAGGGTGTCCCGGGGGGCTCGAGGTTGTCCCCGGGAGTTCAGGGGTGTCCCTGAGGGCTCGGGAGTGCCCCGGGGGGCTCAGGGGTGTCCCAGGAGGCTCAGAAGTGTCCCGGGGGGCTCAGGGGTGTCCCGGGGGGCTCAGGGGTGTCCCCGGAGGGCTCGGGGGTTCGGGGATGCCCCGGGAGGTTCAGGGGTGTCCCCAGCAGTTCAGGGATGTTCTGGGAGTTCGAGGGTGTCCCCGGGGGGCTCGAGGGTGTCCCCGGGAGTTCAGGGGTGTCCCTGGGGGCTCGGGGGTGCCCCGGGGAGCTGGGGGTGACGGCGGGTGCCGCAGCCCTCGGCCGAGATGTGGCAGCGCTGCGCCGGCCGCGTCACCGAGGCCATCCAGGACGTGGTGGAGTTCGCCAAACGCCTGCGGGGCTTCCTCGAGCTCAGCCAGAACGACCAGATCGTGCTGCTCAAGGCGGGTACGGGGCCACCGACCCCGGGGACACCTCGGCACATTGTCCCCAATCCCAGGGACACCCCGT
>NW_020892174.1:0-1238 GCF_003945725.1 Corapipo altera
GTTGGAGGTATAACATTGGGTGTGAGTGGTGCTTTTTGTAAAAGAGCAAAAGAATAGGCCCTCCCCAGGAAAAAAGCTGTCAGCAAAAGTTGTGCAATGCAACACTGGATTGCATCTGTCAACCAAAAATACTGCAGTCTTTTACCCAGCAACAAAGGCCAAACAACACACACGAATGGAGGTGGTAAGTCTCCCTGAAGGGGAGCTCTTCTTCTTTCTTTCCTAACTCTGCAGCTTTCTGTGTTGTCTTGGCTCAGTGCATCCTCCCAGGATCATTGGATCATTTTGGATGGAGAGGTCATCTAGTCCAACTGCCTCAGCAAATGCAAGGCAACAGTAGGAAGGCACAACTGTCAAACTTGGAAGAGTCCACAAAGACGCTGGAGATGTGGCACGAGCTGGAGAAGTTTGTCTCTCTGTGATTCCACAGTGCCTTTGGCTGCAGCAGCAGGTTGTCCCTGTGACCCTGTGGATAACCGGGCAGACCTGGACTCTGGTCTGTCTTGCTGTGGAATCATTCCAAAGGGGAAGAGCTGTTTACACAACAGTTCAGTTCCATGCTATTAAATCCATTCCCTTAGTTTGACTGAAGGCAAAAAGAAACAGAGAGTACTTCTAATTTTTAGGATTTCCAGTTAGTTGGCTGAGATCTATTTTCAGCAGGTTTCCCAGTGTTAAACTTCCCCCCTGCTCTAAGGAGTCAGACAGGGAATGTAATTCCTGAAAGGCCAGCAGATCAGGGGGGAGGTGTATGATACCCACTCTTGGTAGGCTGGAGCAGAAAGGAAGCCAGCATGTGACAGAGTCACCTTTTCTCCAGGCCAAACCCCCGCAGCTTCCTCGGCCGCTCCCCATCACACTTGTGCTCCAGACCTTTCCCCAGCTCCGTTGCTCCTCTCTGGACACGCTCCAGCGCCTCAGTGTCTTTCTTGCCTGCAGTGGCCCAAGCATAATTGACTGCCCAACTCTGGACGATAAAACCCACACTGTGTCCATATCTGCTGAAAATCAAGATGTCTCCACTGGGTTTAGTGCAACCTGCAGGTCCTGTTCATTAGAACTAAGGTCAAAAATAGGATATAATGAGAATTAGAATATTTTATGTTGCTCATCTGCCTGGGTATTACTCCTTCCTCAGAGGTGTTACAAGATATTTCAAACCCTCTTTGCTACATTTATTGCCCTCCTACTGACCACCACAATTCCTCATGCCAGCTCTCAGTCATGGGAAAAAAAAA
>NW_020892175.1:0-1238 GCF_003945725.1 Corapipo altera
CCCCAGGTTTGGGTGGGGGTCCCAGGGGGTCCCAGTGTCGGGGGGGGTCCCAGGGGTCCCAGAGGTGGGTGGGGGAGTCCCAGGTTTGGGTGGGGGTCCCGGGGGGTTCCCAGGGGTGGGTGGGGGTTGTAGGGGGAGGATTTGGGGGTCCCAGTTTCGGGGGGGTCCCACTGACCCACGTAGTGGTCGATGTCGAGCTGCAGGAACTGGAGGGTCTCGGGGGGCTGCGGGGGAGGGGCCGGGCGGCGCCACTTCGGGGGCACCTCCCCCACAAACAGGGACCCTGGGGGGGGAGAGACCCCAAAATAACCCCCCGAGACCCCAAAAGAACCCTCCTACCTACAGAGACCCTGAAATAATCCTCCCACCCAAAGAGACCCCAAAAGAACCCCCCGAGACCCCAAAAACCTCCCCAGAGACCCCCAACTAACCCTCCTACCCACAGAGACCCCAAAACGGCCCTCAGAGACCCCCAAAAGAACCCCCTGAGACCCCAAAAGAACCCTGCTACCCACAGGGACCCCCAAATAACCCCGAGACCCCAAAAGAACCCTCCTACCCACAGAGACCCTAAAATAATCCCCCTTCCCAAAGAAACCCCAAAATAGCCCCCGGAGACCCCAAAATAACCACCAAGAGACCCCAGGATAACCCCGTGGCACCAAAATACCCCACCCCACCCCAAAAACCTCCCCAGAGACCCCCAAATTCACCCCCCTCCAAAACAAAACCCGGCCTCAAAACAATCCCCCCCAACCCCCAAAGACCCCCCCGACACCCAGAGCCCCCCCCCCCCAAACCCCCCCCCAGCCCCCCCTCACCGCTGGGTTGGCTGTCGGGGTCCGGGGGGGGCCCCTCGACCCCCAGCTCCTCCTCCAGCTCCTCCAGTTGCGCCAGTTCCTCCTCGAACTGGGAGGGGGCGGCTTTGGCCCCCCCGGGCCCCCGGAACCGCTTCGGCCCCTCGGGGGGGACCCCGGGGGTCCCCGGGCGCTTCCCCTCCATGGCCTGGGGGGGAAAGGGGAGGGTCGGGGGGGGCACAAACCGCGGGGAGACCCCTCAAGGACCCCTGAAATGGGGGGACCCCTCAGGGACCGTCACAGCCCTTCCCAGGACCCCCCAGAACCCCCCTCGGGGACCCGCGACCCCCTCAGGGCCCCCCCAGATGGCGGGAACCCCCAAAGCCCCTCAGGGACCCTCCCCAACAAGGTCCTGGGACCCCTCAGAGTCACGGCCCCCCC
>NW_020892176.1:0-1238 GCF_003945725.1 Corapipo altera
GATGGGATCCATGAGTGGGGATTCATGGAGGGGATCCATGGGTGGGAATCTATGGAGAGGGATCCATGGACGGGAATCTATGGAAAGGGATCTGTGGATGGGATCCATGGATGGGAATTTATGGAGAGGGATCCATGGATGGGATCCATGGACGGGAATCTATGGGTGGGAATCTATGGAGAGGGATCCATGGATGGGATCCATGAGTGGGGATTCAGGGACGGGAATCTATGGAGAGGGATCCATGGGTGGGATCCATGGGGTGGGAATTCAGGGATGGGATCCATGAGTGGGGATTCAAGGATGGGAATCTATGGAGAGGGATCCATGGTGGGGATCCATGGGTGGGAATTTATGGAGAGGGATCCATGGATGGGATCCATGAGTGGGGATTCATGGAGGGGATCCAGGGGTGGGATCCATGGATGGGATCCAGGGATGGGGATTCAGGGGTGGGGATTCAGGGATGGGAATCTATGGAAACGGATCCATGGATGGGAATTTATGGAGAGGGATCCATGGGTGGGACCCATGGATGGGAATCTATGGATGGGATCCAGGGATGGGATCCATAGGTGGGGATCCGTGGATGGGAATCCATGGAGAGGGATCCATGGGTGGGGATGCATGGAGAGGAACCCATGGATAGGAATCTATGGAGAGGGATCCATGGACGGGAATCTATGGAGAGGGATCCATGGGTGGGAATCTATGGAGAGGGATCCATGGTGGGGATCCATGGGTGGGGATTCAGGGATGGGAATCGATGGGTGGGGATCCATGGGTGGGAATCCATGGAGAGGGATCCATGGATGGGATCCATGAGTGGAGATTCATGGATGGGATCCATGGGTGGGGATTCAGGGATGGGAATCTATGGAGAGGGATCCATGGTGGGGATCCATGGGTGGGAATTTATGGAGAGGGATCCATGGATGGGATCCATGGGTGGGGATTCAGGGATGGGAATTCATGGACGGGAATCTATGGAGAGGGATCCATGGATGGGAATCTATGGAGAGGGACCCGTGACATCCCCAATCCCATCCCATGGAATCCACGAGGTGGTGACATCCCCAATCCCATCCCAAGGGATCCATGAGGTGGTGGCGGCATTCCCACCCCTTTCCCACGCCCTCCATCCCATTCCCACCCCTTTTCCCTGCCCTCCATCCCATTCCCACCCCTTTTCCCTGCCCTCCATCCCATTCCCACCCCTTTTCCCTGCCCTCCATCCC
>NW_020892177.1:0-1238 GCF_003945725.1 Corapipo altera
GGCTGCTGGCGCGGCTCAGCGCCGTGTCCGGCGCCGCCGCCAAGGCCGTGCTGGCGCAGCTGGTGGAGGGGGCCCTGCGCGGCCGCAACGCCGAGCTCTTCGGGGGCACCGCCGAGCCCCGGCCCGGCGCCGAGGATCCCCCCCCGCCCGGGGAGCCCGGCGGCGCCGGCGTGTCCCTGCTGGACACCAACCGGCGCTTCAGCGCCGCGGTGAACTCGGCGGGCGGCGTGTGGTCGGTGTTCCACGCCGGCGTCATCGGGCGCGGGCTGAAGCCGGCGGCGGGCGCCGGGCGCCGCGACCCCGAGGAGTTCGCCCGCAACACCCACACCTTCCTGAGCCTCCTGCTGCGCTGCTGCCGGGGGTCCCGCCCGGGGGAGCCCGACCCCGGCGTCAGCCCCGAGGCCGCCAAGGCCGTGGCGGCGGCGCTGGTGGAGTCGGTGTGCCCGGAGGCCGCCGGCGGGGACCTGGCGTGGCCCCCCGAGGAGCAGGCCCGCGGCACCGTGGAGCGGGACCTGCGCATCTGCCGCCGCTTCCGGGCGCAGCCGCTGCTCTTCCCGCTGCTGCGCGTGGTGGCCGCGGGGCGCCCGGCCCTCTGCTACTGCTCGGGGCTGCTGCGGGGGCTGCTGGCGGCGCTCGTGGCGCACTGGGACGCCTGCCGGGACCCCCGCACCACCGCCTCGCCCTGGCACCTGCAGGCGTCCTGCGCCCTCGTGGCGCTGCTGGCCGAGGGGTCGCTGCTGCCCCCCGTGCTGGGCAACATGCACGAGCTGTTCCCGCAGCTGGCGCCCTTCGAGCTGCACCTCCTGCTGCTGCTCGTCTGGGACTTCCTGCGCGAGAACAGCCCCCTGCCCCAGAAGTTCACCTTCCAGCCCCAGCGCGGCACCTTCCGCAGGGACTTCTCCCGCGACGGCGACGTGGGCAAGCACCTGGCGGTGCTGCACAGCGTCCTGCACAAGAACATCCAGCGCCTGGGGCTGCTGGCCGGCAGGTTCTACCCCTGAGAGCCCCGAAATGGGGAGTTTGGGGGGGGGCCGGGGGGTCCTGGGGCTGCTGGCAGGGGGGTTATACCCCTGAGACCTCCCCCAAAATGTGGAATTGGGGTTGTCCAGGAGGTCCTGGGGCTGCTGGCGGGCAGGTTCTACCCTTGAGACCCCCCTGGGACCCCCCCAGATATGGATTTGTAATAAAAGGGAGCAAAAAGGGACCCCTTTCTACCCCTGAGACCGGCCCGGAGGGGG
>NW_020892178.1:0-403 GCF_003945725.1 Corapipo altera
CCCCCACGCGTGGGGTCCCCCGGGATTGGCACCGCTCCGGGCTCGTGACAGCGCCGGGAGCGTCGTCCCAGCAACGCGCCCACGACCCCCCCGGGGAGGAGGAGCCCCCCCCGGCCCCGCCGTGTCCCCGCTGTAACCCCGGCGCTGTCACCCGGGGGGGTTCTCCCGGGCCCGCGGGGGGTCAGACCGGTGCCGCCTGTCCCAGTGCCCCTCACTCCCCCCAGGACACGCCCCCCCCATGGCTGAAGTGTCCCCCGCCGCGGGAGGGGGGACACGGGGTCACACCGGGTCCGACCCCACCCCAAAACCATCCCCGTCCCCCTCCCCGTCCCAACCCCGCGGCCCCCGAGAGGCGGGATTTGGGGGGGCTCCAAGGGGGGGGCACAGGGGGGGCGGCACCCCC
>NW_020892178.1:503-830 GCF_003945725.1 Corapipo altera
ACCCCCGGGGGGGGGTGGAGGGTCCCGCGCCCCCCCCACCCCCCAGCGCTCCGTGGGTACCACAGCGGGCGCTTGGCAACGCGGCATCCCCCGGCTTCCCGTCGCCATGGCAACCGCGCGGGAGATGCCAGCACGCGGGGGGGGGGGGGGGGGGGCACCCAAGGGGGGGCGGGGGGACGGGGGGGGGGGGGGGGGCCCTGGCCCGGGACCCCCCCCCCAAGGGACGTCATCGGACACCCCGGGGGGGGTTTGGAGGGGTTGGGGGGGGAGGAGCCCCCCAAACTCCAGGGTTCAGGTGCCCCCATCCTCCCCCAACAGCCCCCCCTG
>NW_020892178.1:930-1237 GCF_003945725.1 Corapipo altera
AGGTCCCCTCTCCCCCAAACCCACTCCCACCCCCCACCACCCCCTTCGACACCCACAGCGGGGCCCCCCCGCCCCTCCCCTACCCCCCACCCCGCAGTGTCCCCCCCCCGGGAGAAGGGGGAGGAAGTGGCCCCACTTCCCCCCGCGCCGGGGCCGGAAACCAACGCGGGGCCCCAGCGCGGAAATGGGGGGGACCTGACCCCCAACCCCCCGCGGGGCCCTGTGGCCCCCATGGCCCCCCCAGGGGTCCCTCGGGGGGGGTTCGGCGCTGCTGGGACCCCCCTCCCCCAGCACCGGGCAGGATCAG
>NW_020892179.1:0-1237 GCF_003945725.1 Corapipo altera
CCCCATTCTCCTCAGGCCTGGTCAAGGATCTCAGAAACTCCTGACAAGCCTTGACCAAACCAGCTGAGCAATGAAGAGCCCCTGGACTAGACCAGGGGTTTGGGGAAGTGTCCCTGGACTGGACCAGGTGCTCTTGGATGATACAGGTGGGAAAAGCCAGAGTGGAACAGTTTGGGAACACAGGATAATCAGTCATCCCATGAAAGCCTTGGAACATTCCCGGCCTGAATTGTAACCCAAATGGAACAGTTTGGATACAATTCCCAAATATTTTGGAAACTCCAGTCATTCCTGACACCAGGATGGAAATTCAGCAGATGACTAAAGCCAGTCCCCTTGAGAGCCCACACCCAGCGGGGCTGAGGGAGGCCCTGGCAGCTCCCCAGCACCTCCCTCTCAGTGGGACACCTCTGGCAGCCTCTCCCAGCTCGGGAACCCTCCAGTTTGCAACACTCCAAAGAGCGGCGCTGATGCCCAGGACAATTCTGATCCCCCTCAACAAACACTCCTCCAGCTGGGACCCTTGTCTGGTGGGAAACACAAAGGGATTGTGGGAGTGTTTCCCTGACAACAAGGAGAATCTGGGAGAGGGACCTTTCCACACCCAGCTCTTGATGTGTCCTCACATCTCTGCCTGGGTGTGGGGGTGAATTGACTGTGGTGGGAATGTTGTTCTTGTAAATCTATAATTCAGTCACTGTTAAAATTGTAGCAAATGCTATTGAAACCCTTGATAACCATTCAACTGGTCAATAATTAAATGCTACTAATGTCTTTTGCCTCCTTATCTTTGGATCCAAATCCTTTACACCCTGACCCTCTTGCATCCCAAGGCTCTGTGTAAATCATTCCCTTTCATCTAAAAATATATATTTTTTGTGACGTCCACCTTAAAATCTTCCTCCTTAGCTAAACTACAAAACAACTCTATTTAGTTGTTGACGTCTTGAAGACATGAAGACAATAAAAGGAAAGGAAATAATTTGGTATTCAGTGTTTTAATGGGTCCCATGGTGTGTTTGGAGCTGCAGCAGTCCAAGATGGGCCATGTCAGAACTGGTGAGGTCGGGGGGTGAGGAGCAAGGTTGATCATCCAGGGTCAGTGTGGATCTCCTGAGGAGACATTCAGCATCAAGATCATTGGAGAACACCTCTATCACCTCTCCTCTCAACTAAAAAATAGCCATAATTGAATTAAAACAAAAAAGTACAAATTTTGAAGACTTGTTTTGAAATT
>NW_020892180.1:0-1237 GCF_003945725.1 Corapipo altera
TCAGGGTTCAGGGTCGGGGGACACACTGGGAACCTGGGGTTGGGGTGTTCGTTTGGGGTCCACAATTGGGACCCAAAGTTGAGGTTCAAGGTCAGGACCCACTTTTGGGATCCAAGTTTGGGGGCTGGGTTTGGGTCCCAGGGTCTGTGGGTGGGACCCAGGGTTGGGGATCAATGTCAGGGGCCATTTGGGGGGCTCAGTGTGGGGATCCAAGATTGGGGCCAGGTTTGGGGCCCAACTTTGGATCCCAGGGTTGGAGGTCGATGGGTGGGACCTGCAGGTGCCCCGGGTTGGGGTCCAGGTTTGGGGTCCCCACTTGGCTCCCGGGGCTGCCGGAGGGGTTTGGCCCAGACTCTGCCCCGTGGCTGCTGCCCTCGGGTGCCCCCCAATCCCCCCATCGCCCTTCCCGCCCCCCCAGCTCTCAGGATGGGGTCAGGGGTCCCAGGGCTGCACCCCCGTGGAGAAACAACCCCCCCATCCCGGTGCTCGGGGTCCCTGGGCGGGGGGTGACCCACGGTCGGGGGGCGTGACCCCAGCACAGAGGGGACCCCAAAACACGACGCTTCACTACGTTTATTGGGCCTCTGCAGCTTTAAATACAGGCCGGGGGTGGGGGGGCCACGGGGGGGCCAAGGCAGGGTGGGGGGACCGGGGGTGCCCCCCCCTCGGCACCTCCAGGGCTCGGAGTCCCCCCCCGGCTGCCCCCCCGGGAGGACGGGACGGGATGGGGGGCTCGGCAGTGGGGGGGGGGGGGGCGGGGGGGCCCCCCTGCAGCCCAGGGAGGGGGGGGGGACCCCCCCGCAGCCCCCCCGCGGCCCCCCCCGGCCCCTCAGCGGCTGTAGCCGAACTCGTCCGCGTCGTCAGCCCGGAAATCACCGTAACGCCACAGGTTCAGCTGGGGGGACACGGGTCAGGGGGCACCCCCAAACACGGGATCGGGGGGCACCCCCAAACACGGGGGGCAGCCGGGGGCACCCCCAAACACGGGGTCAGGGGGCACCCACACACACGGGGTCAGGGGGCACCCCCAAACACGGGGTCAGGGGGCACCCACACACACGGGGTCAGGGGGGCACCCCCAAACACGGGGGGCAGCCGGGGGCACCCCCAAACACTGGGACAGGGGGCACCCACACACACGGGGTCAGGGGGCACCCACACACACGGGGGGCAGCCGGGGGCACCCTCACACACAGGGGGGTGTAGTCGGGGGCATCTCCAAAAATGAGGGTGTTGC
>NW_020892181.1:0-1237 GCF_003945725.1 Corapipo altera
GATCCCCCCCAGTGTCCCCAATGTCCCCCTGACCCTCCAATGTCCCCTGGGGACCCCCTGGTGTCCCCAATGTCCCCTGACCCCCCCCAATGTCCCCCTGACCCTCCAATGTCCCCAATGTCTCCTGAACCCCCCTCTCCCGTGTCCCCTTGGGGACCCCCTGCTGTCCCCAGTGTCCCCAATGTCCCCTGAGCCCCCCCAATGTCCCCTGACCCCCCCCGTGTCCCCCCAGCTCGGAGGAGCAGCTGCGGCGGCGCCTGGAGGAGTCCGAGGCTGAGTGAGTGAGGGGACACCTGGGGACACCTGGGGACACCTGGGGACACCTGGGGACACTTTGGGGACACCTGGGGGCACTTTGGGGACACTTTGGGGACATTTGGGGACACTTTGGGGACACTTTAGGGACACCTGGGGACACTTTGGGGACATTTGGGGACATCTGGGGACACCTGGGGACACCTGGGGACACTTTTGGGACACCTGGGGACACTTTGGGGACACCTGGGGGCACCTGGGGACACCTGGGGACACCTGGGGACACTTTGGGGACATTTGGGGACATCTGGGGACACCTGGGGACACTTTGGGGACATTTGGGGACATCTGGGGACATTTGGGGACACTTTGGGGACACTTGGGGACATCTGGGGACACCTGGGGATGCTTTGGGGACACTTTGGGGACATTTGGGGACAGTTTGGGAACAGTTTGGAGTGTTTGGTGTCAACTGGGGAGCATTTGGGGGCACGTGGGGGCAGTTTGGGGACACTTTGGGGACAGTTTGGAGCATTTGGGGACAATTTGGAGACATTTGGGGACACTTTGGGACAATTTGGGGGCATTTGGGCACAGTTTGGGGACATTTGGGGACACTTTGGGGGGCAGTTGGGGGGCAGTTGGGGGTGTTTTGGGACAGTTTGGGGACCTTTGGTGACCTTTGCCCCCAGGCTGGTGACCCTCCGTGCCCGGCTGGTGGCCGCAGAGCTGCGGGCTTGGGGTGGGGTCAGTGACCCCTGGGTGACCCCTGGGTGACAGTTTGGGGTCAGGGGGGCGTCGGTGACCCCTGGGTGACCCTTGGTGACCTTTGCCCCCAGGCTGGTGGCCCTCCGTGCCCGGTTGGTGGCCGCAGAGCTCCGGGCTCAGGACGTTTCCCGCGCGGCCGAGCAGCAGCTCCAGGGGCTGAGGAGGCAACTGGAGGTACCTGGGACACCTGGGACACACCTGGGACACACCTGGG
>NW_020892182.1:0-1237 GCF_003945725.1 Corapipo altera
CCGCCTCCTCCGGGCCCCGCCCTGGTCCCGCCTCCCCCTGAGGCTGCGCTGGCTCCGCCCCGGGCCACGCCCACCTCTGGACCCGGCCCCGCCCCCTCACGTCGTGATAGAGGAGGGGGAGGGGCTTCCTCTGCAGAAGGGGCGGGGTCAAGGGAAAGACACGCCCCCTGCCGAGGAAGCCCCGCCCACCGATGGGTGTGACCTGTGTGGAGAGGTGAAAAAGGGGGCGGGGTTTGGGGAAGGCGTGGCCTTTGTGGGAGGGAGGAGGGGCCGAAAAATGGGGTGGGTGGGGCTTAAAGGGGAGGGGCCTCGATAAGAGGGGATGAGGCAAAAGGGGCGGGGCTTGGTGGCTACTGGGTGGGGTTCATTGAGATGGGCGTGGCCTCGGATTGAAGGGGGGAGGGGCCGGAACCGTGATGTGAAACTCTGGGTGGGTGTGGCCACGGGGGCGTGTCCCGAATGGGATAATTTGCATAAATTTACATAAATCGCCAGAAATCCACGTCATGCATAAAGTGGGCGTGTCCCAGCTCAAGGGCGTGTCCCGCCTACCTCTCTTTCAGGCTCTGGCCACGCCCCCCCTGCGCTGTCCCCGCCCCCTTTGCGCCATGGCCGCCCATCCCCCCTGCCTGGCCCGGCTCTTCCTGCGCCCGGAGCCGCAGCAGCTCCTCCCATTGGCTGGAACCTGCCCCAGGTGAGCCCGGGGAGGGCGTGGCTTAACCCCGAAGGGGCGTGGCTTAACCCTGAGGGGGCGTGGCCAGTTGCTAAGGAACCCCTGATCCCATTAGAATTGGTTTCTAGGCTGTTGCTAAGGGGCGGGGCCTGTTGCTAAGGGCGTTGCTAGGGGGGCGGGGCCTGACCTTCACCCATTCTTAGAGGGCGGGGCTTGTTGCTAAGGGGTAACACCCCCATTGGTGGAAGGGCCCAGAGGCGGCGTCAAGGGGTGGGGCTTGTTATAAAGGGCGTGGCTAAGGGGCGGGGCCTGTTGCCAAGAGGTTTTTTGAGGGGCGGGGCTTACTTCGAGAGGCTTGGGTGGGGGCGTGGCTTGTGGTAAAGGGGCGTGACCTGTTGCTAAGCAGCCCTGTGAGGTCCCAAGGGCGTTGCCAAGGGGTGTGGCCTGTTGCCGAGGGCGTTGCCAAGGGGCGTGGCTCGTTGCTACGGAGCTCAGTTCCTATTGGAGGAGGTTCTCCGGGGGGGGGGGGGGGGGGGGGGGCGTGGCCTCACTCTAGCCCCTCCC
>NW_020892183.1:0-1236 GCF_003945725.1 Corapipo altera
CCCCCCCAGACGCACAGGGGAAGGTTCGGGACCCCCAACTCGTCCGGCTCTTCCTGGCAACCCACCCCTGGTACCTCCCCCAGGCCGAGGTGGCCGGGAAGCTGCTGAGCCTATATCCTTGGGGATCCCCTGGGACCCCCCCGAAACCTGCCGGGACCCCCAGACTGCCCCAGGGACACCCCAACCCCCCGGGAACCCCCCAAACCTCCCTGAACCCTTCAGGACCATCCTGGGACACCAATCCCCCCGCCCCCCGGGGACACCCCAAATCCCCCAGGACCCCCAAACTTCACGGGATTCCCCCAAAAACCCCACCCCTGGTACCCACCCCAGGCCAAGGTGGTCGGGAAGCTCCTGAGCCTTTATCCTTGGAGACCCCACGGGACACCCCTGAGATCTCTTTCTTTGACCCCTGGAGCCCCCTGAACCCCTGGGGACCCCCGACAGCCCCCCAAACATCCCTGACTCCCCAGGATGCCCCAAGGCCCCCAGGGATCCCCCCTGCCCCCCCCAGACCCCCAGGACCCCTCTGGGACCCCCCAAACCCCTGCACAGGCTCCTTGACACCCCCCCCCACAGTGCAGGAGTCGAGGGGCTCGGCCGAGGGTCCCTCCTTGTGCCTCAAGATTGGCCACTTGGTCCGGTGAGTGACCCCAAAACCCCCTCTTGGCCCCTCCAACCCCCCTGGGACCCCCAAGCCCCCTCTGGGAACCCACAAACCACATTGGGACTCCCAAACCCTCGCAGGGACCCCCAAAATTGCCTTCTGGGACCATCCAGACACCTCTGGGGAACCTGCAACCCCCAGGCCCCCTCCAGAGACCCCAAATCCCCCCGGACCCCCCAACCTCTCCCAGGAACCATAAAACCCCCATCTGGGGACCCCACAGCCCCCTCGTGGACCCCACAGACCCCCTTTGGGAACCCCACGATCTCCCAGGGAGTGCCACAAACACTCTGTGAGGACCCCATAACCTCACTGGGGACGCCCCAGATCCCCTCTGAGGACCCCTCAGATTTTTGGGGTTCCTTCTGAGCCCCCTCCTCCCCCCCCCAGGTACTGGATCCGGGCATTCCCACGGGACCTCTCCGGGGACCCCCAGGTTTTGGGGCGGCTGCGGGAACTGGAGGAGGAGCTCGGGGGGGACCCCAAGACCCCCCTTGGCCTCGACAACCTGTATGTGGGGCTGGGGGGGGGGCCAATAGGGGGGCACTGGGACTTGGGGTGACACGGGG
>NW_020892184.1:0-1236 GCF_003945725.1 Corapipo altera
GGGGGGGACAGGGCTGTGACATCCCCGGGGGGTGACAAGGGGACAGGGTGAGGGGACATGGGATGTTCCCTGTCTCTGGGGGTGAGGGGGACACACAGGCTCTGCTGTCCCCCGGGGAGGGGACAGGGGCTGCACTGTCCCCAAGGGGTGGCACAGGGGCTGTACTGTCCCCAAGGGGTGGGGACAGGGGTCATAGTGCCCCAGGGGGTGGCACAGGGTCCGTACCATCCCCGTGGGCCCCCCGGGCGGCCTGGGGGGGGGTCCCGCTGTCCCTGTCACTCCACAGCCGCGTGTCCAGGGACCGAAGCTCCTCCGAGATCTCCTGAACCTTCCGCTTGGTGTCAGCTGGGGACAGAGGGGACACAGTCAGGGGGACAGGGACAGAGGGGGACAGGGACAGGGACAGACAAGGGACAGGGACAGACAGGGGGACAGGGACAGTCAGGGGACAGGGACAGACAGGGGACAGGGACAGTCAGGGGGACAGGGGCAGCCACGGGGACAGGGGGCAGGGACAGTGACAGTCGGGGGAACAGAGACAGCCACGGGGACACAGGAACAGTCCCAACCTGGGGGAGGGGGGACAGGGATGGGCCAGAGGGGTAAGGGCACAGGGCGAGCCCTGGGACAGAAGCAGGGCCAGCCCCACACTGGGGGACGGTGCCAGTGCTGTGCCAGAGGGAACAAGGGCAGCCCCAGGACAGAGGAGAGGTGACAGGGCCCAGGAGGGGACAGTCCTCAGCCCACAGTGGGAGGGGACAGTCCCGTCTCCACCCCAGGGAGAGGACAGTGCCAGCCCCAGGACAGAGGGGACGGGACCGGCCACCCCCAGGGTCACAGTGGCAGAGAGGGGACAGTACCAGCCCAGGACAGAGGGGAGGTGACAGTGCCAGCCCCGGGACTGAGGGGTCAGGGCCAGCCCCGCGGTGGGTGGGGACAGCGCCAGCCCCACCCCCGACCCCCATTCCCAGCCCCGGGATGCCCCTGGGGGCTCTCCTTCCGCCCCCAGTACTCACAGACTTGTGCCCGCACGTACTGGACGTACTGGGCGGGTGCCAGGGCGGGTTGGCAGCGGATGGGCTGCGGTGCCAGCCCCGGGGGGGGCCGCAGGAAGGGGTGGTGGCAGATCCTGGTCGTGTGCACGGTCAGCACGTACGAGCACGACTGCGGCTCGTCCACGCGGGCGATGTAATCCCCGACCCCCTCCTCGCACAGGAACTGCGGGGGGGGGGGGGG
>NW_020892185.1:0-720 GCF_003945725.1 Corapipo altera
GGGGGACAGGGGTCACTCAGGGGACATCTTGGGGTCACCCCCACACCCCCAGGGACATGGGGGCACCCCCAGGGACACGGGGGGGGACAGGGGTCACCCAGGGGACACCTCGGGGTCACCCCCAGGGACATGGGGACACCCCATTGTCACCCCCAGGAACAGGGGGACACCCCCCGGGGGACACGAAGAGGGGACAGGGGTCACTCAGGGGCCACCTCAGGGTCACCCCCAGGGACATGGGGACACCCCCAGGGGGACATGGAGACAGGGACACCCCAATGTCACCTCTGGGGACACCCCAATGTCACCTCCAGGGACACAGGGACACCCCCAGGGACACCCCGGGGTCACACGGAGACAGGGACACCCCAATGTCACCTCCAGGGACACGGGGACACCCCAGGGACATGGGGACAGGGACACCCCAATGTCACCTCCGGGGACACCCCAATGTCACCTCCAGGGACACGGGGACACCCCCAGGGACACCCCGGGGTCACACGGAGACAGGGACACCCCAATGTCACCTCCAGGGACACCCCAATGTCACCCCCAGGGATACGGGGACACCCCCAGGGACACAGGGAGACAGGGACACCCCAATGTCACCTCCAGGGACACAGGGACACCCCCAGGGACACAGGGACACCCCAATGTCACCTCCACATCCGTGTCCCCAGTGTCCCCCACGGTCCCATGTGCTGTGTCCCCAATGTCCCC
>NW_020892185.1:820-1236 GCF_003945725.1 Corapipo altera
CCCTGTCCCCTCCCTGTCCCCTCCCTGTCCCCTCCCTGTCCCCTCCCTGTCCCCACCTGCTGCAGGCGCCCGATGCGGGCGGCGATGTCCCCGCGGTGGCCACCGACGACGTCCCCGCGGTGGCCACCGATGACATCCCCGCGGTGGCCCACGACGTCCCCGCGGTGGCCAACGTCCCCCCCTCGGTGGCCGATATCCCCTCGGTGGCCGATGTCCCCCCCTCGGTGGCCGATGTCTCCTCGGTGGCCACCAATGTCCCCTCGGTGGCCACCGATGTCCCCTCGGTGGCCGCGGTGCCGCCCGTGGTGGCAGCTCGGGGGCTCCTCCAGCTCGGGGGTGGCCTCGGGGCCGGGGGGGTCCCAGGGCTGCAGCGCCCGGACACAGCCCTGGAGGGGGTCCAGGGGGGCCGGGGGGGG
>NW_020892186.1:0-713 GCF_003945725.1 Corapipo altera
AGACCTACCTCCCAACTGACAGCCCGACTCCCAAAATTACATACAAACAAAGATTCCTTCCACACCAAAGGCAACAGAACAGAAAGCACTTGCTGCCCACAGAGTGCCAGCCCTGACCCACCAAGTACACCACAAAGCCAAAGATTCTAAGGCTTTCTTTCCTGCCCATAAGGGCTGTTGTTTCCTGTTTTCAGTCCTGCCCCCCAACTGTCAAACTGACTCCGAAAATTGCATACGGTTGGAGATTCCACCCAGAAACAAGGTGCCAGCACAGAAAACTCTTGCTTCTCATGGAGTCCCCAGGTTGCTCCACCAACTGCACCACAAAGCCAAAGCTTCCAGGCTTTCTTTCCTGGGGATAACGGCTGTTGTTTCGTGTTTTCAGCCCTGTCTCATGACTGCCAGCTCGAATCCCAAAATTGCATACAGACGAAGATTCCTCGAAGACCAAAGGTGCCAGCAAAGAAAGTTAGTACTGCCCGTAGAGTGCCAAGTCTGACCCACCAACTGCACCACAAAACTAAAACTAGCAGGCTTTCTTTCCAGAGGATAAGTGTTGCTGTTTTCTTGTTTTCAAACTTGCCTCCCAGCTGACAACCCGAATTCCAAAATTGCATACAGACGAAGATTCCTCCAGCAGCAAGAACGTTCTCTCACGGTCTCTCTGCTGTTGGAGGAATCTTCGTCTGTATGCAATTTTGGAATTCGGGTTG
>NW_020892186.1:813-1236 GCF_003945725.1 Corapipo altera
CACAACAAAGGTGCCAGCAAAGAAAACTCTTGCTACCTAAGGAGTCTCCAGTCTCACCCACCAAATGCACAACAAAACCACACTTTCCAGGCTTCCTTTTTTGGGGAGAAGTGCTTTTGTGTCCTGTTTTCAGACCTGCCTCCCAACGTCCAGCCCGACTCCCAAAATTTCATTCGGACGATGATTTCTCTCACAACAAAGGTGCCAGCACAGAAAGCTCTTGCTGCCCATGGAGTCCCCAGGCTGACAAACCAACTGCACCATAAACCCAAAGCCTCCAGGTTTCCTTTCCTGGAAGTTAAGGTTGCATTTTCTGTTTTCAGCCCTGCCTCCCAACTGACAACCCTACTCCCAGAATTGCATACGAACAAAGATTCCTCCCACACCAAAGTTGCCAGTACAGAAAGTTCTTGCTTCTCATGG
>NW_020892187.1:0-1236 GCF_003945725.1 Corapipo altera
CATCACAACTCTCCTGTGACAGCACATCCTTCTCTGTGACATCGCATCCTTCTCTGTGACATCACAGCTCTCTTGTGGAATCACAACCTCCTCTGCGACATCACATCCTGCTCTGTGACATCGCAGGACTCCTAAGACATCATATCCACATCTTTGACACCACATCCTCCTCTCTGACATCACAGCTCTCCTGCGACATCACATCCCCCTCTGTGACATGATGACGTCTTCTGTGACATCGCATGTCTTCTATGACATCACATCCTCCTCTGTGACATCACATGTCTCCTACTCCATCACGTCCTCCTCTGTGACATCACATTGTTCTCTGTGCACATCACATCCTCCTATGTGACAATGCATGTCTCCTATGACATCACATCCTCCCCTGTGACATCACAAATCTCCTATAACATCACATCTTCCTCTGTGACATCACATCCAACTCAGTGACATCACAGCTCTCCTGTGGCATCACATCCTCATCTGCGACATCACAACGTCCTCTCTAACATCAAATCCTTCTCTGTGACATCGCATGTCTCCACATCACATCCCCTTCTGTGACATCAGAGGTCGCTGAGACATCACATCCACCTCTGTGGAATTACATGTCTCCTATGACATCGCATCCTCCTCTGTGACATCACATCCTTCTCTGTGACATCACAGTTATATTATGACATCACAGCTCTCCTGTGGCATCACATCCTGTTCTGTGACTTCGCATCCTGCTCTGTGGCATCGCAGGACTCCTAGGACATCACATCCGCATCTCTGACATCACATCCTCCTCTCTGACATCACAACTCTCCTGTGACATCACATCCCTCTCTGTGACATGATGTCGTCTTCTCTGACATCGCATGTCTTCTATGTCATCACATCCTCCTCTCTGACATCACAGCTCTCCTGTGACATCACATCCTTCTCTATGACATCGCATGTCTCCTACTCCATCATGTCCTCCTCTGTGACCTCGCAGTTCTCCTATGACATCACATGCTCCTGTGTGACATCACATCCTCCTCTGTGACATCACAGGTCCCCTGTGATATCAAATCCTCCTCTGGGACATCACAGTTCTCCTGCGACAGCACATTCTCCTCTGTGACATCACATCCTCCTCTGTGATATCACAGTTCTCTATGATAGTACAACTCTCCGGTCACATCACATCGTCCTCTGGGACATCACATCCTTCTCTGTGACATCACAGTTCTCTTGTGGAATCAC
>NW_020892188.1:0-613 GCF_003945725.1 Corapipo altera
CTACCAGGAAAAAAAGTCTGGAAGCTTTGACTTTGAGGTGCAGTTGTTTGTGTAGTCTGGGCACTTCTTGGGCAGGAACAGTTTTCTGTGCTGGAACCTGTTCTCTGGCAGGAAATGCCCATTTTCATTCAATTTTCCAGGAGGTGGGACAGGTCATTGCAGAGAAGGGCAAAAAAAAAGGGAACAGCAGCTCGTTCACGTAGGAAAAAAAATCTGGAAGCTTTGGCTCTGAGGTACAGTTGTTGATGCAGCCTGGTCACTTCTTGGGCAGCAAGACCTTTCTTTGGTGGCACCTTTTCTCTGGCAGAAATCTTCATTTACATTCAATTTTCCAGGAAGTGGGACAGGCCATTGTAGAGCAGGGCTGGAAAAAGGGAACAGCAGATCTTTCCACCAGGAAAAAAAGTCTGGAAACTTGGGTTTTGACGTGCAGTTGATGGGGCAGCCTGGGCACTTCTTGGGCAGCAAACCTTTCTGTAGTGGCACCTTTTTTCTGGCAGGAATCTTCATTTACATTCAGTTTTCCAGGAGGTGGGACAGGCCTTTGTGGCGCAAGGCTGAAAAAGGGGAACAGGAGTGCTTTCCACCAGGAAAAAAAGTCTGGAAGCTTTGG
>NW_020892188.1:623-1236 GCF_003945725.1 Corapipo altera
CTACCAGGAAAAAAAGTCTGGAAGCTTTGACTTTGAGGTGCAGTTGTTTGTGTAGTCTGGGCACTTCTTGGGCAGGAACAGTTTTCTGTGCTGGAACCTGTTCTCTGGCAGGAAATGCCCATTTTCATTCAATTTTCCAGGAGGTGGGACAGGTCATTGCAGAGAAGGGCAAAAAAAAAGGGAACAGCAGCTCGTTCACGTAGGAAAAAAAATCTGGAAGCTTTGGCTCTGAGGTACAGTTGTTGATGCAGCCTGGTCACTTCTTGGGCAGCAAGACCTTTCTTTGGTGGCACCTTTTCTCTGGCAGAAATCTTCATTTACATTCAATTTTCCAGGAAGTGGGACAGGCCATTGTAGAGCAGGGCTGGAAAAAGGGAACAGCAGATCTTTCCACCAGGAAAAAAAGTCTGGAAACTTGGGTTTTGACGTGCAGTTGATGGGGCAGCCTGGGCACTTCTTGGGCAGCAAACCTTTCTGTAGTGGCACCTTTTTTCTGGCAGGAATCTTCATTTACATTCAGTTTTCCAGGAGGTGGGACAGGCCTTTGTGGCGCAAGGCTGAAAAAGGGGAACAGGAGTGCTTTCCACCAGGAAAAAAAGTCTGGAAGCTTTGG
>NW_020892189.1:0-613 GCF_003945725.1 Corapipo altera
CCTACCTCCCAACTGACAGCCCGACTCCCAAAATTACAGACAAAGAAAGATTCCTTCCACACCAAAGGCAACAGAACAGAAAGTTCTTGCTGCCCACAGAGTGCCCACCCTCACCCACCAAGTACAGACACACTAACTGCAGCACCAGGCCAAAGTTTCCAGGTTTTCTTTCCTGGGGAGAAGGGCTGTTGTTTCCTGTTTTCAGACCTACCTCCCAACTGACAGCTCGAATCCCAAAATGGCATACGGACGAAGATTCCTCGAAGACCAAAGGTGCCAGTAAAGAAAGCTAGGACTGCCCGTAGAGTGACCAACCTGACCCACTAACTGCACTACAAAGTCAAACCTTGCAGGCTTTCTTTGCTGGGGATAACGGCTGCTGTTTCCGGTTTTCAACCTTGCCTCCCAAATGCCAGCCCTACATCCAAAATTGCATACGCACGAAGATTCCTCCCACAACAAAGGGGTCAGCACAGAAACCTTCTGCTGCCCATGGAGTCCCCAGGGAGACACGCTAACTACAGCACCAGGTCAAAGTTTCCGGGTGTTCTTTCCTGGGGAGAAGGGCTGTTGTTTCCTATTATAAGACCTACCTCCCACCTGACAGCCCGAC
>NW_020892189.1:623-1236 GCF_003945725.1 Corapipo altera
CCTACCTCCCAACTGACAGCCCGACTCCCAAAATTACAGACAAAGAAAGATTCCTTCCACACCAAAGGCAACAGAACAGAAAGTTCTTGCTGCCCACAGAGTGCCCACCCTCACCCACCAAGTACAGACACACTAACTGCAGCACCAGGCCAAAGTTTCCAGGTTTTCTTTCCTGGGGAGAAGGGCTGTTGTTTCCTGTTTTCAGACCTACCTCCCAACTGACAGCTCGAATCCCAAAATGGCATACGGACGAAGATTCCTCGAAGACCAAAGGTGCCAGTAAAGAAAGCTAGGACTGCCCGTAGAGTGACCAACCTGACCCACTAACTGCACTACAAAGTCAAACCTTGCAGGCTTTCTTTGCTGGGGATAACGGCTGCTGTTTCCGGTTTTCAACCTTGCCTCCCAAATGCCAGCCCTACATCCAAAATTGCATACGCACGAAGATTCCTCCCACAACAAAGGGGTCAGCACAGAAACCTTCTGCTGCCCATGGAGTCCCCAGGGAGACACGCTAACTACAGCACCAGGTCAAAGTTTCCGGGTGTTCTTTCCTGGGGAGAAGGGCTGTTGTTTCCTATTATAAGACCTACCTCCCACCTGACAGCCCGAC
>NW_020892190.1:0-309 GCF_003945725.1 Corapipo altera
GGTCCCTGTCCCCAGCACGGGGGGAGGTTTCCCGAAGGTTTAACCCCAAAAACTGCCCCGGTTTCAGCCCCATGCGGTGGGGAGCGTTTCCTCTGTCGCGGGGGTGACCTGTGCACGCGTGGGGTGACACTGGGACACCGTGAGCATCCCCCCGACCCCGGGGGGGGGGGGAGTGTCTCAGCCCTGGCTGGTCCCTGAGCCCTGGGGATATTTCCTGCAGGTTTAACTCTAAACCCGCCCGGTTTGAGCCCCACTTGGGCTTAGACCCGGTGGGGAGAACGCTCCCTGTCTCGCCCATTTTTTGGGGGG
>NW_020892190.1:409-1236 GCF_003945725.1 Corapipo altera
GGTCCCTGACCCCTGGGGGGACATTTCCCGGAGGTTTAACTTTAAACCTGCCCGGTTTGAGCCTTAATTGGGGCTTAGAGACGACGGGGACCGCGGCGTCCGTGCTGTGGGGGTGACCCGTGAGGGTGGGACGTGGGGGGGACACGGGGTGACACCGGGACGAGGCCCCGCGAGCCCCCGGGGTGTTCCCAGCCCCGCGGGTGGTCCCTGCGTGCCGGGAACGCCGCCAGGAGAGGGGATGGGTGTGGGATTCAATGAATCATCCCAGGCGGGCGCCGCGCTCTCGTGACTCAGGCCCCGGTGGGCAGCTGCCCACGGGTCCCTCGGGAGGGAAGGGGGGCCGAGGGAAGGGACCGGGGGGGTGCTGGGGGTCTCCAGCCTCCAGATTATCCCTGTCCCAGCCTCCAGGTTGTCCCTGTCCCAGCCTCCAGGTTATCCCTGTCCCAGCCTCCAGGTTGTCCCTGTCCCAGCCTCCAGGTTATCCCTGTCCCAGCCTCCAGGTTATCCCTGTCCCAGCCTCCAGATTATCCCTGTCCCAGCCTCCAGGTTGTCCCTGTCCCACCCTCCAGGTTATCCCTGTCCCAGCCTCCAGGTTATCCCTGTCCCAGCCTCCAGGTTATCCCTGTCTCACCCTCCAGATTATCCCTGTCCCACCCTCCAGATTATCCCTGTCCCAGCCTCCACATTATCCCTGTCCCACCCTCCACATTATCCCTGTCCCAGCCTCCAGGTTATCCCTGTCCCAGCCTCCAGGTTATCCCTGTCCCAGCCTCCAGGTTATTATCCCTGTCCCAGCCTCCAGGTTATCCCTGTCCCACCCTCCACAT
>NW_020892191.1:0-1236 GCF_003945725.1 Corapipo altera
CCCTCTGAAGGGGCGTGGCTACGCGAAGAGGGCGTGGCCATCGCGGGTCTCCCCACTCTCTCCCCCCCGCCTGCCCCACCTCTCCCCCTCCTCCCATCGCGGGGACCCCCAGGACGGAGCACCGAGGGTTGTGTGACACCGAGGGCTGTGTGACACCGAGGGCTGTGTGACACCGAGGGTTGTGTGACACTGAGGGCTGTGTGACACCGAGGGTTGTGTGACACCGAGGGCTGTGTGACACCGAGGGTTGTGTGACACTGAGGGCTGTGCACTGAGGGCTGTGTGACACCGAGGGTTGTGCACTGAGGGTTGTGCACCAAGAGTTGTGCACTGAGGGTTGTGCAGCACTGAGGGTTGTACACTGAGGGCTGTGCACTGAGGGCTGTGTGACACCGAGGGCTGTGTGACACTGAGGGTTGTGTGACACCGAGGGTTGTGCACTGAGGGCTGTGTGACACCGAGGGTTGTGTGACACCGAGGGCTGTGTGACACCGAGGGTTGTGTGACACTGAGGGCTGTGCACTGAGGGCTGTGTGACACCGAGGGTTGTGCACTGAGGGTTGTGCACCAAGAGTTGTGCACTGAGGGTTGTGCAGCACTGAGGGTTGTACACTGAGGGCTGTGCACTGAGGGCTGTGTGACACCGAGGGCTGTGTGACACTGGGGGTTGTGCACTGGGGGTTGTGTGACACCGAGGGCTGTGCACTGAGGGTTGTGCAGCACTGGGGGTTGTGCACTGAGTGCTGTGCAGCACCGAGGGTTGTGCAGCACTGAGGGCTGTGCACTGAGGGTTGTACACTGAGGGTTGTGCAGCACTGAGGGTTGTGCACTGAGGGCTGTGTGACACTGCAAGCACGAGGGGCTGTGCAGCACCGAGGGCTGTGCACTGACGGTTGTGCAGCACTGGGGGTTGTGCACTGAGGGCTGTGCACTAAGGGCTGTGTGACACCAAGGGTTGTGCACCAAGGGCTGTGTGACACCACAAGCACGAGGGGCCGAGCTCTCAGAAAGGACTTTTTTAACCAAAAAAAGAGGGAGGAGGGGGCGGGGGGGTGGGAAGCGGGGGGCACCCCTGGACGGGGGGGGGGTGGGCGCTCAGGTGGGGCACCCGAACAGGGTCATGGCCTCGGAGAACTGGACGAAGTCCTGGCAGAGGGGCTGGAGCTCGGGGTCCTGGCACTGCCCCTCTGAGGGCCAGCGCTCCAGCCACGTGTCCTTCCCGATGAGGTACGAGAA
>NW_020892192.1:0-1236 GCF_003945725.1 Corapipo altera
GGGATCCAGGAGCAGGAGCGTCTCTCCCTCCTGTAATTAATGTGCCCGGAATGTGCTGGAGGAAGGGCCAGTTGTGGTTGGAGGGGGAGGGGATGGGCAGCGACCTCAAATTCCAGCACAAGGTGCCCAGGTGGAGTCACCATTCCCACAGGGAATACGGGAGCAAGACCCCTCTGAGCACTGGGGTCTCACTCCAACTGTGGATTCCATGTCAGGACACGTGTTTGGAATCAGGGAGGGAGCAGGGAGCTCTGGAGGAGCAGGAATTACACCTGGCACCTCTTCCTGCCGGAGCTGGGAGCTTCCTCACCATCCCTTTCCCAGAAAAAGGTTGGGATGGGCAGAAAAGCCCCGAGGGAGCCGGGACGGTTCCTTCCCTCGGGGAGGTGACCCCTGGCAGCGACACACCAGGTTCTGCCCCCTCCCTTTCCCCTTGATTGAATTCTGTGTCCATTTTCTCTGGAAAATTCCATTAGGGAAGCGCAGCACGGGAGGCCCTTGGAAGCTGCTGGAACGGGACCATCCAGGTGGGAATTGGGGGAAACTCCCTCCTCCAGCCCAGCTTCCCGCTGGAAACGCTGCAGCTGGGACCACTGGGGGTGGCTCCTTAGCCCCTTCCTTAATTACCCCCCTAATCACTGAAATACTGTCTCATTTTGGGGATGAGGGGTGAATTATCCCCTTAATCACTGAAATACAGTCTCTTTTTTGGGGGATGAGGAGTGAATTACCCCCTTAATCACTGATATAGAGTCTCTTTTTTTGGGATGAGGGGTGAATTACCCCCTTAATCACTGGTATACAGTCTCTTTTTTGGGGGATGAGGAGTGAATTACCCCCTTAATCACTGAAATACAGTCTCTTTTTGGGGGGATGGAGGGTGAATTACCCCCTTAATCACTGAAATGCAGTCTCTTTTTTTGGGATGGGGGTGAATTACCCCCTTAATCACTGAAATACAGTCTCTTTTTTTGGAGTTGGGGGTTGGTAGAGCTCAGTCGTGCTGGTGGAAAATCCCATTTTTATGTTTATGTGACACAGCCCCTTGGTCACCCCTGACTCCCTCCCCATCCCGGGGACAGTGGCTGCAGTTGCTCTGGGCAAACCCAAACCTAAACCCAAACCCAAACTCCCTTTTGCCCCCCTGGTGTCCCCCATGTCACCCCCCAAAGCACCTCTCCCCCCACAGTAGAAGCAGAAGCTCCTTCTTTTCCTGCCGCACTCCCCAAATCCTTT
>NW_020892193.1:0-1235 GCF_003945725.1 Corapipo altera
AACTATTAAATAAATAAGTCATTGAGAGCTCACAGGTTTGCAGGGGACAGGAGCCTGTTCAGGGCTCGGGGGGCAAAAAGGCACCAAGGGCTCGGAGCAGAGTTTGTGCTTTGGGGGCCCTTTTGCAAAAACACACAGGGTGGAAAGTAGGTTGTAACAGTTCACAGCAGCTGTTCTGCTCGGGTTTTCTGTGTTGAGTTCGTTTTGCTCACAGGAATCCCTGCTCTGGTTCTTCCCCCCGTGCCCACTGTTGCACGAGCACGACCTGGTTCCCTGCACCCCCAACCAACAGGGGCAGCAGCTTTTGGTCCTCTTGGGTCTTCTGTAAATTACCAGCAACAAATGGACCAACAGAAGCACATCAGGAACATGGCCTGGTAAAACAGCCATATTTCATTGCAAGGTGAGCTCTGAAAGCTGCAAAGGTTTGTTTGTCAGTAAATGGATGTGAAAAAAGCACAAAGCAGTTCCCTCAGAGGAGACTTGCAGGAGAAAAGCTCAAGGAGTGCTCAGATAACAACGTTTCCAGAGCAGTGAGAGGGTTAAATTGGTAGCAGAAAGGAACAAAAACAGGATGAGCCAGAAGAGGGTGGTGCTTCCGCGCCCTCAGGGTTTCCAAAGGTGAACAGGACAAAGCTCAGAAATGAAAGGAAGTCGTATTTTGTGACTTGGCAGAAGTCCAAGTGCACAAGTTCAGACCCCTCATTTCAAGCCAAAATTTCAGTCCTGCTTTAATTTCTGCATCACAAATGTTGACTGTACAAATTCAACAAATTCCCTTAAAAAGACTCCCAAAGGTTCACGTTGTGAGACCCCCCCTGGTGCAGCCCAAGCTCCTGCCCAGGTTCAGTCCCTCCCAAGCCCACCGTGGTTTCCAGCTGGTTCGCTCCAGCTCCCCCCAAAATCACTGTTCATTCCACTCAACTGAAACAAATTAAAGTCCTTTCTACCATATCATTATTTGCCTCTTTGCACCACGATTTTCTCATTTCTCTTCCCGAGAAGCAACCCCCGTCAGCAACAAGGGGCTGAAAAAGCCCCAACGAAACCACTGAAGAAGCAGCAAAAATGACAAACCAGCACAACCCCACAGCAGACACTTAAACCAACCCCACGGCAGCAAAAACCGTGCAACAGGACAAAGGCCAGACATTATTCGAGCTCTGAGCTGGAGCTGAGCACAAAAACGGGGAAGGGATCGTTAAAGATGAAGGGCTTCTTATTTCAGAAACTAA
>NW_020892194.1:0-1235 GCF_003945725.1 Corapipo altera
GGAGGTTTATTGAAAGTGGATTTTTAGTTTCACGCTGCTTAGGAGCGAGATGATGATTCTGACGTGTGGTTACTTTTCCTTCGTGTTTCCTCCTGCATGCTCAGCCTTAGCCCCTGTCCCCCGAGCAGCTCTGTGTGTGTGTCTGTCCATGTGTGTACGTACACACACACGGAGCCTCCCGAGATGCACACACACACACACACATATATATATCCTCCAGCACCCTGCCTTAGATTGCAATTTTACACAGGCGGTTCAAATTACTATTACAATGGGACTCACCCTACCGAGGCTCTACAGCACTCCACTGTGGATTCCCAGCCGGATTTTTCCTCCTTTAAAAATATATATACACACACATCTCCGCGTGTGTGTGTGTGTATATACATACTGCCGTGTGCCTGCCTTTCCTGGTTGTTATTACCTCACTTTTCTCTTCTTCCTCTTATTTTCTTGTTCCTCCGGGAGAGGCAGGAGGGGGTAGAAGGGATGGGGTGGGGGGGAAGGAGCAGCCCAGAAGTAAGTGTGGGGTGCTCGGGTCTCTGCAAGTGGAGTCTTTGTGATATAAAATTAGACGGGAAATGTGAGCCTGCAGTTTTCCAGTGCGTGCTCTGTGTCTGGACGCTGCTATGTAGGTTAAGGGTGAGGGGGCTTGGGACTCGCTGGGCTCCTCTCTTTGTGTTTCTGCAAGAGTAACTAACCTTGGAATACGGGCGATAACAAATATAAATCAAGCACATTTTTAGGCGTTCTCCCTTCTTGTCGTCTCTCTGCCTCTGAGCCCTTTTTCTCTCTCCTTTTTCTCTCGCTGTCACCGTGTAAATTTATTAACAAAATGAAAGGCCCACTTTCCATGGGCAGCGGGGGAAGGTGCCTTTGGATAATGCCCTCAGCCTCACCAGGGGACCTGCCGGGGATGTTGTGGGGTGATTTCGCCTCCTTTGGTATTTTTTATGAGCGGGGGGGATACATAATAACAGCAGCAACAATGTATTCAGTGGGCGAGAAACGCGTGTGGGACCAGAGCCGGGGATTTCGAACTGAAGTGTTTCTTCCCTCTCCCCTCCTCCCTCCCCATCCCGCTCCCCCAGCCTCAAATCAATGGGCTGTTTTAGGTGTAATGAAGAAAAAACACCCGGGCACACAAAGACGTATCCTGCATCTCTTGAAGGAGGGGGTGGCGGTGGAGGGGAGGGGGGAAATAACTGGATTGTGGTGTGTTTTGGGAAGTGAGA
>NW_020892195.1:0-727 GCF_003945725.1 Corapipo altera
ACTGACAGCCTGACTCCCAAAATTGCATACAAACAAAGATTCCTCCCACACCAAAGTTGCCAGCACAGAAAACTCTTGCTTCTCATGGAGTCCCCAGGCTGCTCCACCATCTGCACCACAAAACCAAAGCTTCCAGGCTTTCTTTCCTGGGGATAACGGTTGCTGTTTCCTGTTTTCAGCCCTGTCTCAAAACTGCCAGCTCGAATCCCAAAATTGCATACCGACGAAGATTCCTCGAAGACCTGAGATGTCAACGATAAAAGTTAGTACTGCCCGTAGAGTGCCCAGTCTGACCCACCAACTGCACCACAAAGTCACAGCTTCCAGGGTTTTTTTGCTGGGGATCACGGCTGCTGTTTCCTGTTTTCAACCTTGCCTCCCAAAAGTTAGTCCTACATCCAAAATTGCATACGGACGAAGATTCCTCCCACAACAAAGGTGCCAGCACAGAAAGCTCTTGCTGCCCATGGAGTCCACAGGGAGACACACTAACTGCACCACCAGGCCAAAGTTTCCAGGTGTCCTTTCCTGGGGAGAAGGACTGTCGTTTCCTGATTTAAGACCTACCTCCCAACTGACAGCCCGACTCCCAAAATTACATACAAACAAAGATTCCTTCCACACCAAAGGCAACAGAACAGAAAGTTCTTGCTGTCCACAGAGTGACCACACTGACCCATCAAGTACACCACAAAACCAAAGATTCCAGGCATTCTTTCCTGCCCAT
>NW_020892195.1:827-1235 GCF_003945725.1 Corapipo altera
CAAAGGTGCCAGCACAGAAAGCTCTTGCTGCTAAGGAGTCCCCAGTCTCACCCACCAAATGCACAACAAAACCACACGTTCCAGGCTTCCTTTTTTGGGGAGAAGTACTTTTGTGTCCTGTTTTCAGACCTGCCTCCCTACTGCCAGCCCGACTCCCAAAATTGCATACGGATGATGATTCCTCCCACAACAAAGGCGCATGCACAGAAAGCTCTTGCTGTCCGTGGACTGCCCAGGTTGACAAACCAACTGCACCATAAACCCAAAGCTTCCAACCAGTGAACATGGGAATAGTACCCTTCCCTGCTGGTCCTTCATGTTCTTCTACGGAGGTGAGAGCGATGGGAAAGAGAATGATCCTTTTGACTATGCCTCTGAGTGCCCCTCAACCTGCTGAAGATGTGCTGG
>NW_020892196.1:0-481 GCF_003945725.1 Corapipo altera
GGGGGGGTCCTGGGGGGTTCCTGTGCCCTCTGGGGGGATCCTGGGTGGTCCCTGTGCCTTCTGAGGGGGTTCTGGGTGGTCCCTGTGCCCCATGGGGGGGTCCCGCTGGTCTCTGACTCCCCCTCTCCCCCCCAGGGGATCCGTGGCCGGCGCCGGATCCGCCAGATCCGCTGGAGCAGCTGGATCGGAGCCTGGAACAGCTGGATTGGTGTCTGGAACAGCTGGAGACCCTCCAGACCCAGAGAGCCGTCAGTGACATGGCTTCAAACAAGGTGGGGGGACCTTGGGGACACCATGGGGACACTTTGGGGGGCACATGGGGACATGGGGACACCATGGGGACAGTGCAGGAACAACTGGAGACCCTCCAGCCCCAGAGGGCCGTCAGTGACAGGGCTTCAAACAAGGTGGGGGGACCCGGGGGGACACCTTGGGGATATTGGGGGGACCTTGGGGACACCTTGGGGACATCAGGGGGGAC
>NW_020892196.1:581-1235 GCF_003945725.1 Corapipo altera
GGGGGGGACATGGGGACAGGTCAGGAACAACTGGAGACCCTCCACCCCAGCGGGCCATCAGTGACAGGGTATCCAACAAGGTGAGGGGACCTGGGGGGACACTGGGGGGACACTGGGGGGACATGGGGACACCTTGGGGGGACATGGGGACACCTTGGGGACATCAGGGGGGACATGGGGGGACATGGGGACAGTGTAGGAACAGCTGGAGACCCTCCAGCCCCAGAGAACCAACAGTGACATGGCTTCAAACAAGGTGGGGGGACCTTGGGGACACCTTGGGGACACCACAGGGACAGGGGGACACCAAAGAGACACCAAGGGGACACTGTGGGGACACAGGTGACATTGTTGTGGCTGTGCTGGGGTGACACCAGTGACATTGTCGGGGTGGCAGTGTCGGGGTGTTGGGGTGACACCGGTGACACTGTTGGGGTGACACCAGTGACATTGTTGTTGTGGCAGTGTCAGTGTCGGGGTGTTGGTGACACCGGTGATGTTGTAGTGGCTGTGTTGGGTGACACTGGTGACACTGGTGACGTTGTTGGGGTGGCAGCGACACAGTTGAGGTGACACTGGTGACAGTGTTGGGGTGACACCAATGACTTTGTTGTTGTGGCAGTGTCAGTGTCGGGGTGTTGGTGACACGGGTGA
>NW_020892197.1:0-414 GCF_003945725.1 Corapipo altera
TTTTTTCGGGTTTTTTTGGGTAGTTTTGCAGAGTTTTTTGGGATATTTTTGGGAGTTTTTTGGGGTATTTTTGGGAGTTTTTTGGGGTATTTTTGGGGGGTATTTTTTGGGGATATTTTTGGGGTTTTTTGGGGGGGGCTCAGGAGCTCTGCTTCTGCCTCTTCCAGAACCTCTTGACGTCGGGGTGCCCCTGGGGGGTGACAACCATGAGGCGCCGGGGGGGGTTCTCGAAGACGAGCACCCCCAGGGCCCGGGCGTGGTCCCGCAGCACCTCGAAATCCACCTGGGACAGGAACTGGTTGTACAGCACACCTGGGGGGGCAGGGGGGGTCACCTGGGACAGGGAACACCCCCAATAACACCTGGGACAGGAACTGGTTGTACAGCACACCTGGGGGCAAAGGGGGGGGCAGA
>NW_020892197.1:514-1235 GCF_003945725.1 Corapipo altera
CCTCCCACCGTGAGACCCCCCCAGGGATGCTCTGGGGACACTTTTGGGGTCTCTCCCCACAGAATCCCCTTGGGATGCTCTGGGGATGTTTCTGGGGTCCCTGTACCCCCCCAGGGACATTTTGGGGTCCCTGTTTCCCCCCCAGGGACATTTTGGGGTCCCTGTTCCCCCCCAGGGGACATTTTGGGGTCCCTGTTCCCCCCCAGGGGACATTTTTGGGGTCCCCCCTCACCGTCGCTGAACCGCAGCCGGTCCCGCTCGAGCTCCCACAGCCGGATCTGGTCTGTGATGGTGGGGGGCAACACCGGGGTCTGGGGGGGCACAGAGGGGTCTGGGGGGGCAACACCGGGGTCTGGGGAGCACAGAGGGGTCTGGGGGGCACAGGGGGGTGGGATGGGGGGCTGGGACCCCCAGGAACACAGGGACACCCCCCCAATGGACTGGGACCCCCCCATGATCCCAAGATCCCCCCCATGAACTGGGACTCCCCCTGGGACCCCCCCCCAACACTGGGACCCCCCAAATCGCCCCAGTGCCCCCCCCCCCGTACCTGCTTGGCCATGGTGGGGTGGGCGCGGGTGCGCAGGAAGTGAATGATCTGGGGGGGGCACGGGGGGGTCACTGGGGGGGCAGTGACCCCTCTGTGTCCCCCCAAACGTCCCCCAATGTCCCCAGTGGTCCCGTGTGCCCCCCAATGTCCCCAATGTTCTTGTGTCCTTTC
>NW_020892198.1:0-1235 GCF_003945725.1 Corapipo altera
TATTATTATCAGTAATGACAATAATAATAATAATAATTAATTAACAGGCCGGGAAAGGCAGGAACAGTTCATTGTATGGCTTAATTAATTAAGGGTGATTAATTATTATTATTATTTATTGTTATTTATTTTTTATGTTTTATTTGTTATTATTATTAATAGTGAAAATAATATTAATAATTAATTAACAGGCAGGGAATGTCTGGAGCAGTTAATTACACAGCTTAATTAATTAAGGGTGATTAATTGCTATTATTATTTTTTATTAATTATTTTTTATTATATATTATTTATTATTATCAGTAATGACAATAATAATTATTATTATTATTAATTAACAGGCAGGGAATGGCTGGAGCAGTTCATTGCACGGCTTAATTAATTAAGGCTGATTAATTGCTATTTTTTAATATAAGTAATTTATTATTTAGTATTTAATATTTATTATTTTTTTTAGTAAATACAATAATAATAATTAATTAACAGGCATAGAGTGGCTGGAGCAGTTAATTACATGGCTTAATTAATTAAGGGTGATTAATTACTATTATTATTTATTATTATTAAATTTTTTATTATTTATTATTTAATATTTATTATTTTTATTAGTAATGACAGTAATAATAATATATAACAGGCAGGGAATGGCTGGAGCAGTTAATTACACGACTTAATTAATTAATGGTGATTAATTATTATTATTATTTTTTATTAATTATCTAATTTTTATTATTTAATATTTAATATTTATTATTTTTATTAGTAATGACTATAATAATAATGATTAATTAACAGGCCGGGAAAGGCTGGAGCAGTTCATTGCACGGCTTAATTAATTAATGATGATTAATTATTAATATTATTATTATTTGTTATTTATTATTTGTTATTTATTATTTATTATTTTGTTAGTTATGACAATAATAATAATATTAATTAACAGACAGGGAAGGGCTGGAGCAGTTCATTGCACGACTTAATTAATTAAGGGTGATTTTTTATTATTATTATTATTAATTATTTATTATATATTATTCATATCAGTAATGACCATAGTGAAAATAATAATTAATTAACAGGCAGGGAAGGGCTGGAGCAGTTAATTACACGACTTAATTAAGGCTGATTAATTATTAATTAATTAATTGACTGATTATTAATGTGATAATTGACACAATGAACACAATTAACTAATTAACACCCACCCGGAGGAGCTGGAGATGCTCTGATGCCTC
>NW_020892199.1:0-1235 GCF_003945725.1 Corapipo altera
ACCTTGGAGCCCCTTCCAGGGCCTGAAGGGGCTCCGGGAGAGCTGGAGAGGGACTGGGGACAAGGGCTGGAGGGACAGCACACAGGGAATGGCTTCCCAGGGTTTGGTGGGATACTGGGAAGGGATTCCTGGCTGGGAGGGTGGGGAGGGGCTGGGATGGAATTCCCAGAGGAGCTGGGACATCCCTGGGAGCGTCCAAGGGCCGGGTTGGATCCCCCTGGGATGGTGGGAGGTTGGGGGGGGTGGAACTGGATGACCCCAAAGCCCCCTTTGACCTGAGCAATTCCACGATTCCCTGAAAACTTTGTCCCATCCGTGGTTTTCCCCGTTGGTTTGGGACATTTGGAAATCCTTGTGTGTGTGTGTTTTACTCTCCCAATATCCCACCCGAGCCCGGGAAGCCATTCCCTGTGTCCCATCCCTCCATCCCTCATCCCCAGTCCCTCTCCAGCTCTCCTGGAGCCCCTTCAGGGGGCAGGTGGGGAGGGGTTTGGTTTGGAAGGTGGGGAAGAGTCTGTCAGGGAAGGTCGGGATCAATCCAGTGTGGAAGGTGGGGAAGGATTTGGTGTGGAAGGTGGGGAAGGGTCTGTCATGGAAGGTGAGGAAGGATTTGGTTTGGAAGGTGGGGAAGGGTCTGGTGTGGAAGATGAGGAAGGATTTGGTGTGGAAGGTGAGGAAGGATTTAGTGTGGAAGGTGGGGAAGGATTTGGTGTGGAAGGTGAGGAAGGATTTGTGGAAGATGAGGAAAAGTCTGTCATGGAAGGTTGGGATCGATCCAGTGTGGAAGGTGGGGAAGGGTCTGGTGTGGAAGGTGGGGAGGGGTTTGCTGTGGAAGGTGGGGAAGGATTTGGTGTGGAAAGTGGGGAAGAGTCTGTCATGGAAGGTCGGGATCAATCCAGTGTGGAAGGTGGGGAAGGATTTGGTGTGGAAGGTGGGGAAGGATTTGGTGTGGAAGATGGGGAAGGATTTGGTGTCAAAGGTGGGGAAGGATTTGGTGTGGAAGGTGAGGAAGGATTTGGTGTGGAAGGTGAGGAAAAGTCTGTCATGGAAGGTCGGGATCAATCCAGTGTGGAAGGTGAGGAAGGATTTGGTGTGGAAGGTGGGGAAGGATTTGGTGTGGAATGTGGGGAAGAGTCTGTCATGGAAGGTCGGGATCAATCCTGAGTGGAAGGTGGGGAGGGCTCTGCTGTGACAAACGAGCCCCAGTGCCTGTGACCCCACAATGTCCTGACGTT
>NW_020892200.1:0-1235 GCF_003945725.1 Corapipo altera
GGCTGCGCATTTTGGGGCCCCCCCGTCATGTCTCGCCAATCCTGCGCCCTGGGGAAGAGCTTCGGCTCCAGCTCCGTCTGTTTCGGGGGCAAGACCAAGGTCGCCTTCGGCGCCCGGGGGTCGTGCCGGGGGTCCGGCTTCGGCAGCAGGAGCGTTTACAGCCTGGGGGGGAGCAAAAGCACCGCCCTGGGGGGGCTCGGGGGGGCCGCCGGGCTCTGCAGGGGCTTCGGGGGCGGCCAAGGGGGCTTCGGGGGCGGCGCGGGGTTTGGGGGGGGGCTTGGGCGGGGGGCCCTTCCCCGGGGGGTTGGGGGGGTTGGGGGGGGGCTTCGGGGGGGGGCTGGGGGGCCAAGGCTTCCCCACGTGCCCCCCCGGCGGCATCAGGGAGGTGACCATCAACCAGAGCCTCCTGGCCCCCCTGAACCTGGAGATCGACCCCGAGATCCAGCGGGTGCGGGCGCAGGAGAGGGAGGAGATGAAGCAGCTCAACGACAAGTTCGCCTCCTTCATCGACAAGGTGAAATTTGGGGGGGTGAGGGGTTTTTATGGGGGGGGTCCCGGCTCGGGGTGGCTCCAGGGGGGTGGGAATGGCCGGGAGAGGCTCATCCAGGGACACCCAGAGCTGGGAACTCCAAAATCCCCCCAAAATTCCATGGGAAGGACCAGGAGAGGCTCATCCAGAGCCAGGAGCTGGCACCAAATCATCCCAAAGTTCCACAGGAACGGCCGGGAGGGGCTCATCCAGGGCCACCCTGAACTGGGAACTCCAAAATTCCATGGGAAGGGCCGTGAGAGGCTCATCCAGGGACACCCAGAGCTGGCACCAAATCATCCCAAAGTTCCACAGGAACGACCGGGAGAGGCTCATCCAGGGACACCCTGAGCCGGGAACTCCAAAATCCCCCCAAAATTCCATGGGAAAGGCCAGGAGAGGCTCATCCAGGGACACCCAGAGCTGGCACCAAATCATCCCAAAATTCCATGGGAATGGCTGGGAGATGCTCATCCAGAGCTGGGAGCTGGCACCAAATCCCCCCAAAATTCCATGGGAACAGCTGGGAGAGGCTCATCCAGGGACACCCAGAGCTGGCACCAAATCCTCCCAAAATTCCATGGGAATGACCGGGAGAGGCTCATCCAGGGACACCCTGAACCGGGAACTCCAAAATCCCCCCAAAATTCCATGGGAAAGGCCAGGAGAGGCTCATCCAGAGCCAGGAGCTGGCACCAAATCATCC
>NW_020892201.1:0-1235 GCF_003945725.1 Corapipo altera
ACTTGTGTGAGTTTTGGTTCATTTTTTGAGGAGATTTAGGTAAGTTTGTGGTCAGTTTTTGGGGAGATTAGTGTGAGTTTGTGGTCATTTTTGGGGGAGATTTTGGTGAGTTTGTCGTAATTTTTTGGGGAGATTTGCGTGAGTTTGTGGTCAGTTTTTCGGGAGTTATTTGTGAGTTTGTGGTCATTTTTTTGGGGAGATTTGCGTGAGTTTCTGTTCATTTTTTGGAGAGGTTTTTGGGAGTTTTTTGTGATTTTTTGGGGAGATTTAGGTGAGTTTGTGGTCAGTTTTTAGGGAGATTTTAGTGAGTTTGTGTTAATTTTTTAGGGAGATTTGGGTGAGTTTGTGATAAGTTTCTGGGGAGATTTGGGTGAGTTTGTGGTCATTTTTTGGAGAGATTAGTGTGATTTTGTGGTCATTTTTTGGGGAGATTTAGATGAGTATGAGGTAATTTTTTGGGGAGATTTGGGTGAGTATGTGGTCAGTTTTTAGGGAGTTATTTGTGAGTTTGTGGTCATTTTTTGGAGAGATTTGGGTGAGTTTTGGGACATTATTTGGGGAGATTTGGGAGAGTTTGTGGACTTTTTTTGGGAGATTAGTTTCTGTTTGTGGTCAATTTTTGGAGACATTTGGGTGAGTTTGAGGTCATTTTTTGGGGAGATTTGGGTGAGTTTGTCGTAATTTTTTGGGGAGATTTTTGGACGTTTCTTGTGATTTTTTGGGGAGATTTTTGGGCGATTCTTGTGATTTTTTGGGGACATTTGGGTGAGTTTGTGGTCATTTTTGAGGAGATTTGGGTGAGTTTGTGGCCAGTTTTTAGGGAGTTATTTGTGAGTTTGCGGTCATTTTTTGGGGAGATTTGGGTGAGTTTGTGGTCATTTTTTGGGGAGATTTGTGTGAGTTTGTGGTCATTTTTTGGGGAGATTTGGGAGAATTTTTGGTCATTTTTTGGGGAGATAACTTTGGGTTTCTGGTCAGTTTTTGGTGAGATTTGGGGGAGTTTCTGGTCATTTTTTGGGGAGATTTGTTTGAGTTTGTGTTCATTTTTTGGGGAGATTAGTTTGAGTTTGTGGAAATTTTTTGGGGAGATTTGGGTGAGTTTGTGGTCAGTTTTTGGGGAGATTTGTCTGAGTTTGTGGTCATTTTTTGGGGAGATTTGGGAGAGTTTTTCTCATTTTTTGGGGAGATTTTGGTGAGTTTCTTGTCAGTTTTTGGGGAGATTTGGGTGAGTTTGT